>NW_025222966.1:1844196-1860766 GCF_014066325.1 Apis laboriosa | reverse complement strand
TATATATATATATATATAAAATATATAAGTAAAATATATAAGTATATATAATATATGCATAAAACATTAATAAATATTTTGTATACTGATATAAATTTATCATATAAAAGACGAAAAAGCATAAATGAAAAAGTATCTTTTGTGTTTTTCGTTTTTCACACATTAAAATTTATATAATAATTTAAATTAGAATTAAAATATCTTGCAAATGATGATTTTTTTTACGTTTAATTTTTATTCTTGCAATTTATATAAATGATTAATTGTATCCATTTACATATTTAAAAACATAGGATATAATTTTAAAAAAACAAAATTTTATTGTTCAATTTAGAAAAATTTTTTATATTATACAATTTACTTCTTCAAATTATTTTTGATCTGAAAAATTTTTCAATATCATCAATAACTTACAAAATTATAGGTTGATTTGAGATAATATAAGTATCACAGGTAGACCTCATAGAATTAAATTATAATATATTTTTCTAATAGTCAGGAATTTCCATCATTCTATATCTATCAAAACTACATTCGGATAAATTCAATGATTATTAAATTCTATTATTTCATTTCTGAGAACATTCTTTACCATTGTAAAAATAAAATACAGAATTTCGAGTGTCTATTCTAATCAAGTGTCTGATTTTTGAAACTACAATCATCCAGATATTGAATCACACTGGTAATTTTGATTCCACCGATGGATCGATGTATTTTCGGTCGAGCGGGCATATTTTTATAGATGCAACGCGTAACAAGGCGTACTCGCGCTCATTGGAGAGAAGCTTTAATCTGCACAGTCTCGATACGATTCCGCATCGTAAACAATTCATGTAAAATCATCGATGTAAAACATATCGCTGAATTACGGCCACTCGTACATCGCTTGATTCGTTCTATATTTGCTTGCCTGTATGGAAATGCGATTGTTTTGCCAACCATTCACGGTTTTTCTAAATTCGATTATTTTCATCTCAAAAAAATACACCCACGACTCAGTTATCGTAAAGCAAATCGGCGCATCAGATGCGATTTACTTTCTAATTTCCACTGGTAATCATTCGTTGCAATGTTCAATTACATCATAATTCTAATGCAAAACGCTACTCGTGCAATCGATAATCACCCTTCACCATTGGATCTTTTCTTAATGTATTATTTTTCACTTTGTTTCATCAAATAGAGTGATGAATATTATTTACAAAGAATATAAAATATACTTGATTATGAATAATATTGATTTTTTCTTATTGTTATAAAGATGTTTTAAATATCCTTTATATAAATTATTAGAAATAGAAAAAATTTATATAAAAAATCTTTGAAATTTTTTTCTTTTCTATTAAAAAAGTGAATTCATTCGATTTCAAACTAAAACAGTGAATCTATATTTACTGTAATATTATATATAATATTTAATGAAATATTATATTTTGAGCTATTAATTAGGAGAAATGCTATAATTCCAAAATTATAGTATTATACCAAAATTATAGAATATAATGATATTATAGCAATAAATTATTTATGAAATATTTTAAGAAATTTATATTAATAAGTTGATATTAAAAAAAAAATCTTTGTATATTTTTATATTTTTTGAATATAATATTTTATTGGATTTAAAATTTAATATGTTGAAATAATCTATATTATATAATTTAGATTAACGTGAAATTGTAAATTTTGAATATAAAATTATAAATATTGATTTTCGATATAGAATTTATTTTTATGATTCACCATTAATAAAAAATCTTGATTAAGAAATTCTAGGAATATATTTATTATATTGATTAAATAATAATATTCTCTTAAAAATATAACTTGTTTCATTTTTTAATCCTATTTATATGAATATAAGAGAATATAAATAGATTTTTAAATTATAATAAAAATTGGTTTGCAATTAATAATTGATAATCAATTAATAATTAATTTAAAAATTTTTATAAAAAAAAAATAATAAAATAATAAAAAATATAGTTTTTATAAAAAAATGATAAAAAATATTTAATAATAAATAATATTATATCATTTACAATATATTAATATTATAAAAATTTATGATATTCTTTAATAATAAATTGATATCTTTCGATAATGAAATGGTGATTTTTTAATATCTAAAAAATTATTTTCAAAAAATATAAAAATAAGATTTCTAATTTTCAAAACATCATTCATATCACTTTTAATATCAGCGAATGCAGATTTGAATAATTGGAATTTTTATTTTAACTTCAAGGAAAATATTAAATCTATAATTGAGGATATTCATTTACATATTACTATTCTAAAAAAAATTTATGGAATAGAAACATTTACATAGTAAGCATATTAATTTATGCTGAATTTGACAGATGATCTATACTGATGGGCAAATAACCTAGTTACCATGACACGTGACAATCATGAATGGGTGTGTAAGGTTCTATGAGTAAGCCTCTGGAAATGCCATGCTTGGTGCAAATTATCATAAAGTCGCGAGATTCGAGTTATGGCATGTAACAAAGATAAATAAATTTATAATATTGAAATATCTACATGATTGTATTTGATAGATTTGTGCGATTTAATATCAATGATTTGTTAAAGTCATGATCTAAAAAAAATTAACATTATTTATTATATTTAGAATGCAATTGTTCTAACTTGCGATACAATAGATAAATAATTAATTTTATTACATGATAAAATCTTTCATACGATACTTTATTTTTAAATATTATATCAGATATTCTCATTAAAAACCATTTTTAATGCAGCTTTTATATTATTATAAATATCGGAACTAATGGATTAAAGAATAAACATAGAGATCTTTAAGATTGCAAGACAATTCTTAAATTACAAAATTTATTAATAAATTCTCATGCGCAATCATTTAATAATTAATAACATTAATAAATTCTAGATCTAATAACGGCTTATAATTTTATCGGTTAATTTTTTAAATTTGTTTGTAAAATATTATTCTTTTTTATTATTAAACTTATTATGCCAAAAAAGTTATTAACAATGATAATTTATAATTTAACTTATTATCTCAATTATATAAGAAGATTTAGAAATATAATAGTACAAATATCGGATTGTGTCAAACTTCAAATCCATAATGATTCTTATCCATTTTTCATTTCATTTTAATTCAAGTTCAAATTCGGTTTCAACTTCAGATCTAATTCTGGTCTGAATATGAAATTATTATTCTTTGAACCATGGATAATATTTAGCTCTATTATTTTATTTTAAATCATTTTTATTGCGTACTTTATGTAGAATATTCAACAATATTATGATGGATTTGTTTTAATGATTTTTGAGAAGTGAAGTTCGTTATTTATTATCGACATAGTATTCATTTGAAATAGATTCCATCTATTAAATCTATTTAGATCTATTAGATGGCTTTAAATAGATCTATAGCTGTAATATAATCAAAGCAATAAATAATATAAAAAATTGGAAACTTTATGTAGATATTTCACAGTTACTTTGTTAATTTTATTATTATATGAACGTAAAATCGTTATTTTTTAATTAATATAAATAAAAATTGTGTAATTTTTTAGCATCAAATGAAATTAATTTATGAAAAAGTTACTTTATTTTCAATATTTATTTTGCATATAAAATTAGTTTATGAAAAATGTATTGAATTGTATTGAAAAAAAAAATATTAAATTTACACTATTTTTTCATATCTTTTCTAATAAATATATCATATTTTATTTATAGATTTATATCTCTTTTTCATTGTTTCTAGAATAAAAATCTAGAATAAACTTTTTATTATAATATCTAAAGTTATTTATTTTATCTTCTAAGTTATCTCTAATTTTTTAGAAATATTCTTTTTTTTTTATATGTAACTGTTAATACAGAATGATTTATCAAAAAAAGTTTCCATAAATCTATAGACTTAAATCTATTTCTTAGAAAATTTTCAATTATTATTTTTTAATTTTTAATATATTTTATAATTATAGGTGTTATTTTTTTCTCTATATCTATTAAATATAATAAATTATTTTGAGTATTATCTTATTTTGATCAAAAAACTCATTATGGTAAAAATTTTATTCAAAAAAAACTAAAAATGAAAAATTATCATAATAATTCTTAAAATTATAAATTGATATTACATTAATATCCTTTTTTCAAGTAGTTCTACTTTCAGTCTTGTTTTTCTTATTAAATTTATTATAATCGTATATTATAAACTTTGAACTTCAGTTCAAGTTATATCAAAATTAAACACCAATTACTATTATAATATATTAATATTATTGGATAACTATAAAATTTTGATTCCAAATCTTTAGCATTTATAAAATATTACTTAACTATAATATAATATAATAAATATTACTTAACTATAATATACAATTAAATCTAATTTTATTTTTAATAATTTCTGGTATGTCAATATAAATATCATTTATACTATATTTCACATATCTTCAGTTAAAGCATACTTTTTCCCACGTTCAATATTTCTTCAATATACCAGTAATAAAAATCCATTTTGCAATTCAACATGTGTCCCGCAACATTCCCAAGTAGTGTACAAGATTGTTGGAAACTTCCCTTGGCTGCTTTCTTTTTCTCACTATCGGTTTCCAGTAATAGAGCCACAAAAGATGCGGCAACGCGATAAACGATCGAAGTCTCGCGGCTAGATGATTGTAGCACACCGTGTCGTTGGCTTCGGCTAGCCTTGACACGATGCACCCGAGGTTGCAAGACTGGAAAGAAGAAAACATTAGGCCAATCTACGGGAACCGATTGGAGAATATCATGTACCATTAAGGAAGCAGTCGGTAAGAAATCAATTTACAGATGTATCACACGCGAACGAAACATTTTCTGAATGCGCTTATTCATTTGTTAATTATGTTCATGCAAGAAAAAGAAATATTTTTTACTATTTGAATTGAAATTTTAGTTAAAATAAATAGATAGATAAATTTAAGATTAAAATTAAGAAATTTTTTGAGATAATAATAAAATAAAATCTATTTAAATTATTAACATTAATTATTAATATTATTATTGTATTAATGATTATTAATATAAATTACCATATAATTATATTTTTTAATATTAATTATTGAATTATGATTAATAAAATATTTATAAAATTTTTAGTATATTCTTCTTTTTTATTTTTTTTTTTTTATTTTCTAATTCTTATCTGGATAAGATATTTATTGTATTTTTGATTAATTTTTCATTCGTTTTCCATGTATTTGATTTTTTCTTGTTTTTCCTTTTTTTTTTTTTAATAAGAAAACTATAAATATTCAGTTTTGTTCAATAATGATTTTTCATAATCAAATAATTGATTTGTAAAAAGAAAAAAATATTGCTAGTGTATAACTTAATTCAATTTCATTTAATTTTTGTATTTAATAATTGTTCTTATTATTTTTCAATTTTAGGATACGCAGATATTTCTAAAATAAAATAAAATATTAAATAATGATATATTAAAAAATAAAATTAAAAAAATTTTTTATTTACTTTATTTATTTTATCTAAGATTTTTATTTTATAAAAGTTAATGCATACTTAAAGATTATGATATATATGTATGTTTTGTTCATTGGTACTGAATAAAGATCATTAAAAATCATTCAATATTTTATTTATTTCTTTTTTTTAATGAAATGAAATTAAGAGCAAAGAACAAAGTCTATCGATATGAATCTGTTAATAATTTTCTTCTCTTTTGCATTAATTGGTATCTTCATTTTTTTATATTTTAGATTATTTAGAATTATTCTGTATGAAAGTTATCTTTACGATAATTAACACCGATGTAATTATCATCATCTAAATCAATAAAATTTAAGTCAATAAAATGATATCATCATTAACGATGTGTTATATAGAATTGTAAACATTTTTTATATGTGATTTAAATTCAATGATCAAAAATATACTACATTTAGAATAAGATACAGAATATTCAATTATATTTTCTATACTTTTCAAAAAAACAAATTTAGAACTATTATTTATAAAAAATCGAAATTTTTATATTTATTCTTTTTTTTTTTAGAGATAATATAAAATCACTTACTTTTTAAATGAAAAAATTTTGATTACACATAATTAATATATCAATATTTTACATGATTTCTTTTATATAAAAATCTTTATCTAAAAATATTTCATGAAATTAATATTAATATATTTGGAATACTTTTGGAACATCAAAATCTAAAAGATAAAACAAACACAAAAATATACATATACAAAATGATGATTGAGATTTATTCGTCAAGTTTATTTATAAATGAATAAATATCAATCAACATTTTTTTGCATGAACTTTTATGTTTATTTTGACCTCAAGAAATGTCCAAAGTTATGAATATATTCATAGATAATGAATATATCTATCAATACATTAAATCATTAAATTATATAACTGATTTATATCTAAGTTGATCAATTATGACTACGTGTCGTATTGTCACATCTGTGCAAATCTATCAAATATCCATAGAATAACCATACATTTTAATGAATTTGTCAATTTACATAGTTTAATTGAATATTCATTTGAATTGAAAGAAAACATCTTAGTAAAACATCTTAATAGGTTTATTATTATCTATAAGAAAAAATGCTTTTGCAAAAGCATTAAATTTTTTAAATTTCATTAAAATTTATATATATATATTGTTTCTTTCTTTATATGGTAAATAATAATCTTTGAATATTAAGTTCCATAAATATAGTTAGTTTCTGTTGATTTCTATAAATTCTTTTATTCATCATTGACAGATGATATAATTTCATATATTTATTTATTTCGTATTGCAAATTTTTATTACACGTAATTATGTGTACATTATGAATTTTTCTTTACGATAATCGATAAACAATTTTTTATATATGATTTTTTTATATAAAAAATATAAGTCATTCCGTTATTGAATGATTTTTCAATCGCTTCGATTGCCTATATAAACCGAAATAACTGCACAGTTTAATCGAAACGATTTAAAACGCATATAATACTCTGCTTAATATCCTAGATACAAAAATCAATAAAGTTAATAGTTTCATACATTATCGAAATCTATTTCCTAATACATGCAATTTATAAACTACTATAGCTATAATATAAAAAAAGTAAAATTAAATATAGAAATGAATATAGAAGTTTTTATAAATAGAAATTCAAATAAATTTCTTATTATGCAGCAAATTTTTGAAATGCTTTGAAATTTAATATTGAATCTAAGAAATTATTAACCTTATTAAATCTGTAGATTACAGAAAAATTTTTATGATTGAAAAAATATAGAAAAATCGTTATTAATATAGAAATAACATGGTTTATTCCTATTTTATATGTTTTATTAAACAAAAAGATTTTTTTTTATTAGAACAAAAATAAGATTGTCCAGATCTGAAGATTAATGAAAGCTATTAAACTTAATCAATTTCAATTTTAATCGTCTTTTAGACATTCGGATATTTAATTATTCATTTTCATATTTTATTTTAATAATTTTTTTATTTTTTTAATATCGCAAACCATCTAAAATTTTTATTTTTATGTCTTTTATAATTTTGTGATGTTTGAATAATATAAAGAATTACAAAAGAATATATCAAAATAAATATCTTAATAACTCTAAATGTTTGTACAAGTATTAAATATCAAATAACTCAAATATTAAAAATCTTGTCAATATAATCTCAATATAAGAATCAATAAAATTTTCAATAAAGAGAGAACAAATAAAAGAAGTGAAAATCTATATTAAACTCGAAACAATTGATCAGACACAAAATGCAATTTTCATGAATGTTCTCGGTAAAGTGACATTATTTTTTTCATTTGTTTCATTTCCATCGTTGTATTTTTCACATTGAAAATCTGTTCCAGTACGCGTCAATCCATTTTCTGTTTTCCACATTTTCCATTCTAGCTCCATTAACATGAACAAACAGCGGAACAAGTGATTTGGTTACAAGGTGATTTTATCTTCGTCATCGACAGCTTGGCTACGCGATGATTCGATGTAAACAAATTGATGAATCGATTGACTCGATTTGACCGGATGCAGAATGGTTCGCCGCGCCAAACTCTACGAATGCTTAATTATGAATGCAAATTTGACATCCGTACTCGCGGCCTGCCTTCTGATTACATTCATTCTCAATAAATGCGGCAATGTTGCATTCTCGTTGCTCCATGATGTTTTTTAACTTGCATTTCGTTCAATGGCATTGCGAAAAATATTGTCCTATGTCGTGTACAATATACCGCATAATACAGAATAATTCTATACGAGTGTGAAAATGTTTTTGGCAAACCGGGAGAGGAAGTTGTTTCCAATGAGAAATGTCATACCAATGTGGGTCACAGTATTTCATTTCTGTTATTTAAATTTACTACGATTATGATAAAGTCTTCTCCTTTGTGTGGAATTTATTGGAATAAATATTCAACATATGTTCTTAAAATTTATGTATATTATAATGGAGGAAATGAAATTTTGAAAATGTGGACAGAAATTAATTAAGATTAATTAGAATATGGAAATTATATTGTATCAGAGTAACTATGTTTGACAATCTCATTTCTAATCTCATTTCTAATCTCATTTCAACAAACTCAGAAATCAATTAATTCTTAATTCTAATCAAAATAAAGTTAAATTGATAATAAGATATATTTAGTTTTAAAAAAGCAACAAAAGATTTGCATTTGTACATAGAATAAATAATGTACATAGAATAAAATTGTTCTCGATAATTCTCAAACAGGAAAATAAAAAGATAATTGCAATAATTTCCTTCAATTTGTTAATATTAATCATTATTATATTTTATAAATAAAATAGCTACAAATAAAGATTAAAATATTTTATTAATAAATTAACAAAAATATTAATATGTTGTAAACATTGCATATAGATTATATTTTCAAAAAATCATTTGTCTTTATGAATATATATGTATAATAGATATATGATACATTGATTTATGATACATTGATATATTTTTGAATTTATTGTAAATTTAATTTCATTTCAAGCAAATCTATTTAACAATATGTCAACTTGGCAATATTACAATTAATACTTAATTATCGAAAAATAAAACTTTTGTCTTTTTTCGGTCTTTCCTTTTTTTATTTTTTTTAAAATTCACCATTTATGAAAAAAATGCCTGAAACTAATAGCATAAATATCGTCTATATTTTTAATTCAAATATATCTAACAACCTCTAAAATTTTTCATTCAATTCTGTCCCAAAAAAAAGATTTAATTTCGAACGAAAGATCATGAAAGATACCAATTACAAATCAGTCCTTAAAGTTCACAGATAATAAAAAACTTGAAAGAAACTCATTGAAACATTACTAGAACTTTCCAAGCCACGTTCACAAGCTTTACAATTATTCGTGGACTATAGTAATCTATTACTCGACAGTCCATCGAGCCGTGGCCATCAATAAGGAGCTAATTGCAAGGCGAAACTGGCAAGTCGAAGCACGAAACAATCCTAAATTCAGCTCTGTCGTTCGTTCAGGACAATCGATACGAATGATTGTATGGCCAATGGCATAGCACAAGAAACGAATTCCTGGCTAGACTTTTCAAAGAGTCTTTCGAATAATCTCAATCGATCCTACTTGCGAGTCCTGCATGTTTCACGTTGTTGCTCCACTTAAAAAATCTGAGACCAAAATCTCCCATAATCGGCTCTTTTGTCCCGTGCAAAATGAATATCGACTAAAATCGAAGATAAAATAGAAAAAAAATATCGTTCTATTTTTGTTTTTGTTATAATACAATTTCAGCTCAAGAATTAAAAATGTCCGTATATTCTTTAAAATGGAATAACTTTTTTTAAAATTGAAATGATTGAAGTTTATTAAATAATATGTAAAGAAAATTTTTTTGAAATTGCGAATTGTATGTTTTATTAGTTTAAATTATAAAGAAAAAAAATAAAAATCACAATTTTTATCTGAACTTATAAAATTTTATTGAAACGCATTATTATATTCGTGTTTAAAAAATGCATTGAAAGATGTAAAAATATTTAGATTTATAGATTTATTATAGTTATATATTGTATTGAATATATATATATATATATATAATTTATTATATTTATTATATTTGCAATTAGATTTACAAAAAAATATGTTTTATATCATAGCATATTTTAAATCTACATCATAAATTCAGATAAAAAAGATTAAAAATTTTTTGAACTTTATTTCTTTTTTTCACAATTTCAAACAATAGTAATTAAAAATTTTTTTTTATATATTATCTAATAAAAATAATCCTTCTAACATTTCAAAAAAATTCAAATCGTTTGATCCAATTTTAAAAAAGTTATTCCATTTTAAAGAATTACGATTACAAATATCTATTATTATACCTCGATGTAATAAATTTTTGATAAAAAATATAATATAATATAATATATAATATTATAAATAATATAATAAAATATAATATAAATGTATTTATATCGCATGAAATACATAGATTAAAACTTAGTGAGAGAAAGTGATGTTATGAATCAACGAAGCTGATATTTATATCACCTAACCTTAATAGTACATTAATATTTCTACTATTTACACAATTTTTGATAGAAAACCACTAATAAGTTTCTCATATATTTAAAACACTTTTGTAACCTCAAAAGCGGAAATATTTGATTTGTCGAATAATTGCGACATAAACTGTTATATATTTTTATATTATTATTTTAATATTACATTAATAAATATAAATATAAATAAGTTTTAACAAATATATTTAATATTACAATCAATAAATTATATAATACATATTTTATGCCTATCAATGTTCATTTATTTATTTATTTATAACAATATCTATTTTATGCAAGCAATTAACTTGATGTCATCAATATAAAAAAAAGATTAAAAATTAATTTATATACAACATACCTATTTCATGCTGTATTCATAATACGATCATATTTATATACAATTAAAGACCGTTCAGCATTTATCCGCAATAAATGTTTTTGAAGTCAGACAATACATACAACAAAATATTGTGAAACGTTTAATTATTATCCATATAATAATTATACTTTTTGATGAAGAAAAGGAAGAAAAACTAAAATCATAAAAAAAAAAAGAAAGACGATTTACATTCGTTGTGGCAAAACCGAAATATGAAAGAGAATTTAATATCTAAAAAGAATAAATAAGAAGAAACCATCAAGAAAAGTTTTATGAGCATTTCAAAATGACAGTTTCTCATCATTCGTTTTAAATTTTATGCGACTGATTGATGAGTACTTCTCAAGATGTAGTTTTCATATCAATTATTCTTTATTACGTCAGTCACATATGGGACACTATTATATCCATACAAATTCGTGCATATTCTTCTATAGCTAAACTAGGAAATAGAAAAAAAAAAAATCAAAAGCCAAATGCAACCTTAGAATCGTTTAAGTCACAGATAATAATGAACACATGTATAAACAGATGTATAAACTGTTACATATGTAATTAATCGGATCCAAGTATACGGCTGAAACACGACTCATGTATAAATAGATTTTAAATAGATATTAAATTGCTTATCTGAAGAGTAATAATTCGCATTTTAAGACATTATATAAATATTACTTGAGTTATAAAAAGAGAATCGATTCCCAATAATAAAATGGTCACCAAAGATTCGTGCAATCAAGAGAGAATTTCTGTAATCAATATGTGAATGAAATTGTATCAATCCGAAATCTGGCCTGCATAACGTAATATTACAAGTTTTAATAAAATACAAATATATAATTCAGTAATTTGACTTTCTTCCACGATTTCGCTATGAGATGTTCATATATGGGCAATACATTATAAGATATAAATTGCCAAAATATTTTTGCAATATATGATATTTTTTTAAATGTTCCGTATTTGCGATATAATATATATAATATATACTTTTGTATGTTATATTTAATTTATTAAATTATTTTATAATTTTATAAATTAAAAATCTATTAAAGAATATTTTGATATTATTTTTTTGTTCTTATATACAATATTTTTTTATTCAGAATTAAATATATTTTCGAATCGGTCAAATATTACAAATAAGAACTCAAAATCGTTTATATATCTCAATAAAAAATCAGACTATTACATTGTTTTGTTTTTGTTAGAAATACATTTTTGTTTTTATTAACAAGTCATTTACAAATAAATTTACATTAAATGATGTTCTGTATGTAAAAATATATGAAAAAATTTATTTCACTTTTCTTTAAGAAAGATTATTGACGATCGTACAACGATCATTATATTTTATTAAAAATAATTCAATTGAAATATCCATTCTTTTTATGCGATGTTAATTTAAAAAAAAATTATACACAAATTCATAAATGAATTATGTTTATATAATTTAAGGACAAAAATTTAAAAAATGCTGGGTACTTTAAAATATTTTTATATATGATTTTAAAAATATTAATGTTAAATGTGAAAAAATTTATTTTATTAAAATATTTAATAATCATTGCTGATTCAATTTGTTTTTGAAATCTTTAAGATCTGAAAAAAGATATTGGAGGATTTTGATATGCTAAGCAATCTTAGCCAACAATATATATATGTATTAAATTGTTTAAATTGGTGTTTGTTTTTCATAATATGTGAAAATCAAATCACTAATTTTATTCTAATATATGAAGATTATATATGAACAAAACATAATACAACAATGATATATGATATAAGTCCTTATTTATTTATATTTGAAATATAACGTTATAGTGATTTTATATATTATAACTTTCTAAAATCTGTTTCTCACACACGCACACACATACATATTGTAAAACATTATGATATATAAATATAGTTTAGTAAATTAATAAATTAATTTTAATATAAATTTGGTTTTTAATTATGAAAATGATATAACAAAATAAAATATTTTCGAATGCAAAGAATTAAAATTATTATAATTTCTGAAAATAAAATTCATTCATTAATGTGAGAAATTATAATAAAAAAAGAATACAAAAATCTCAAATATATTGTGTCAATCTTTTTTGTCTCTTCGTTTCCGACATATTTACCATGAACAGTTTCTACGATTACTTTTGCACAAAAAAAAATCTATTTCACAAAACCGCTTACTGCGAAACAAGAATGCGAATTATAATAAAAAAGTCAACAAGCATTGAATCGAGTCTATACATAAGTATTTTTGATCCGACCACAAATAATTAAATATACCACTAACCCTCTTAGTCGAACCATGTCAACCTGCAACAATTAGCGTTTTCTTGAGTAAGGTTCGCCTCGAAGAGTAGTCAAATTTTGTGACTTGTTGTATTCGAACAAAGCCTCTACATGCCATTGAAGTACTTACATACTGGTTGTTACGAGGACCGTGCATTGCCACTGTATATAGATAGCAATGACTGTATGGAGCAATGAAACCAGGTTGAAACCACTTTCAAGATTCATACTTCGAAAGCGACGGTTTGGAAATCGTGAAACTCGTTTGAGAGGACTAACGTTTTGTGCGGGAATAGCTAAGGACTTTGGTCGTAAAATGCAGTTGAGGTAGCTTGAGAATAATTTCTAACCGCGACTTTAATGTCGTTGAATTCATTAGAATTATTCGTAGATATTTTTCCGAAATGATCGATGTAAATAAGAATCATCAATTTATCGTTTGATATTATAAAATGTAAGAATAATTAAAAATTGTTTTTATATTCCTAATAATATTTTCCAATTACAAAGAAAATTCAATGAACCAAAATATTACAAATAAATACGTTGATTATTATTTCAAAGTCATAAGTGCTCTGAAATATAATTTTTATACAAATACATATATCATTGACAAAGTTTCATTAATAGAATTCAACAATCAGAGATAAATGCATGTTTTATATATCATTTTATATAATTACTTGTAAGTGAACTACATGTAATTACTAATATTATAATATTATAAATTATTAAAATTATATATAATTTTATAATTATGTTTGACATAAAATTAAAACTCGATCTTTGAATAAAATGGCAAAGATACAGATACTTTTATTAATTTAATTCATAGAATTTCAATATGTGAACAAGCTAATTTTATATTCTATATAAGATTCATACCAGATTAAATATTTAAATTTCAAAAAAGAATTTGCATACAATTTGTCATATATCAATTATATTATGCATATATATTTTATATGTGAACTGTTGAATTTTTAAATGAATTTTATATATTGTAATGGATAATAATAAAACATAAAAATTAAAATAAATCAAATCAATAATTATACTAAACTGATAAGTTTACTATCTCAGCTCTATATCTATTTTATTTTTTTCATATTCTACCATCTAATTCTAGAAGTTATATATAAAAAATATCAAAATGAAATTTTAATATTAAATTTATTTTGAACAACAATATTGATATTTAATTTTTATTTATTTTACTGCTATTGTTTAAATTTGTATTTTGTGACTTAAGTTGTCAAATTTTTATTATTTAAATTATTGATTCATATAAAGAAATAACATCATGTATTAATAATAGGAAAAAAAAGTTACATTCATGATTTTATATCATAATTTCATTTAATTATGTAAAAATGTTTTTTTATCCAATTTTTATCGTTTAATTTTCATTATCCGATTTTATGAATGTCGAATGAATGTCAGTTAATTATTTATAGATATAATATTCTGTTCATTTTCCATGCTTTTCTGCTAATTATATATGACATAAGACATAGTAAATAAAAAAAAAAAGAAAAATGGAATAATAAAGTGTAAAAAATAATTATCAATCAATAATCAATCGACATTCATTTTCAAGTGAAAAAATTTTCAAAACCAATGAAAAAGCTCTTAGAAATTTGTATTAAATTTATTATATTTATCTATCTTAATATAACATAATAAACAATTTTTCATTTAATAAAATGTCAACCATTACATTATGATTCATATGAGGCAAATCTTATTAACCAACCCTCCGACGTTCCACAACTACCGCTCTACTTTCAGCAGTTGTATACCATTCACAGCTATGTATTCTCGTACACTCTTCTATTATATAATGTCAGTTATAACACCAGTTAAATCGTTATAGAGCTCGCGTAACAAGACTTTCTCCTGAGATATCGGCGACTACGTAAGGCGGGGACTACTACGTTGAAGGTGCCTCGTGACAAAGATTCTTCGGCCAAATCAAGGTAGCTGTGCAAGCAACCACAATCAATGGTCTTTTCGAGCTGGTTTTCTGCTCGCGATAACTCGACAGAACCTGATGTAAGCAGGTGCACGTACCATGAACACTGATAATTGTGGTTTCTTCGCTAGTCTTGGCTAGGCATATGGGATGTTTCATTCTGAAACGCCTCTATGCGACACCCTGGCCGTGCGATTAGCGGTAATGTACGTCGGCCTACTTTCGCGGATTAGTACGGCTTATAGGCTACGCGCGCACGCGCACACACCGGCTCCAAATTGCATGAATTGTGAGAACCATTATCTAGCTGTTAAGGACTCATAGTTGGGTTTACATTGTGAATAGAATGGGGCAATGTTATTTTTAAAAGATAATCATTAATGTTTTTTTCAGATATTATGTCATTTTTACGTAAAATAAAATTGTTTACGGTCAAAAATGATTTGGACATCTATATAATTAGTTAAATTCAATTCGTTAAAATTTTTATATAAATTTAAAAAAATATTTGTTTTATATATTTAAGAGCATTATTTTATATTTAAAAGATTCTAATTCGAATCTTTACAAGCCAAAGTTTTTTATTTCTGAAAGTTTATTTTATCATTTGACTTGTTTATAAAACTAAAAATAATTATATGTAATTATAATCAATGATTTCTTTTTTTTCTATTAACTTAAATATTTAATTTTAATTTATTAACTTATTAACTATAAACTTAAGTACTCAGAAAACAAAAAAAAAACATACGAATTTTTTTTTCTTTAGTTTTAGCGATTTTAAGTTTAAATATGTTGAATTTTCATTTGATAAACATTTTTTCTTCAATAATTTTAATATGGCGAAAATACCATAGTAGACTATTATAATATAAAGATTTTAAATTTTCCTTTTTATATATAAAAATTCAATTGTAAATTGAAAAATAGTTCTATTTATATTTGCACAATTTTTATGATTCTAGAATTTATTTTTCAAATCCTTCATGTTTCTTAATACTAATATAAAAATAATGATTTTATTTATTTATAATATCACAAAAGTATGCTTATATTTGTTTATGTTAAGTTGTTTATAAAAAATAAAAGTTGATATTATTTAAGAGTGATAAACGATAATTTATAAAAAAAAATAACATAAAAATTATATTAATCCTTGTTTAATGAATCAAATGATTATAAAATAATGCAATACGCTAATATAAAATTAGATCATTTTATATAAATTATTATATATATATATATTATATATATTATATATATATTATTATATATATTATATATATATTATTATATATAT
>NW_025222966.1:1638741-1843787 GCF_014066325.1 Apis laboriosa | reverse complement strand
AATGTTTTTTCTTAAAAATCAATTTAAAAAAATAAAAAGTATAAAAGAACAAAGAATCGATATATTAAAAGCTTCAATTTAAAAGTTTTATTTTTTTCATCCTTCTAATGGAATTACATTTCCATTAGTTTACTTTAAAACAATAAAAACTAAAACAGAAGCGACAATATAAATTCTTTATAAGTACGAATTACAAATTTTTTTATGTTCATAGTTTTATTTAAGTAGAATAAAATGATTTTATATCATCTATAATTTTCATAAGTTAAAATGTGAAGAAATTTTAAAGAAATTATTTATATATGTAACATGTTTGTAAAATTAACTATAAGATAATTATCATATAATAAAATAGAATATATTCATTATGCTTGTTATATATATTTACTATATTTACTTACATATTTATTATATTTACTTTCATTCTAAAATAATTATAAAGATTTTATTCAATTTTAAAGAATTTTTTTGATATAGCTTCATCACTTGCAAAAATAAAAAATATACGGAGAAAATATTATAAAAACAAGATGACTACAAAAAACGTACATCCATAAATTATTTACTGCTCGTTAAATAAACATCGCGAGCATAATGTAATCTTCTTTCGTAGAAGTCGTTCAAAACTAGCGAAAAAAGTTTGTTAAAAGAATATTATGCTTACATATACTTATTCTAAAACTAAAGCAGACTTGATACAACATACAAAAATGGAACGTATGGATATTCGCATTCGTAATTTCCGCAATGATACATGATCTATTGCTAAATAGTTGTGTTTTTAATGTAGATAGTATCGGATAGATTCGACCATAACACGATTAAAAATATCAATGTAACGCCATGTAACGCAAAATCTAATCGTCAACTATATTCTATTCACGTTTAATCTTTTAAAAAATTGCGTACGGGTTCAGATCATCTTTTGAATAGCAACAGCAAAATAAATCGATCGATAAATCAATATTGTTTTGGCGATCCCGTAACAAATACGAGATCAATTGATCGACCTTTTTTGTCAATCTATCAATCATGTACGTTTAATGTTTGTATATACGGCAAAGGAATCACGGTGTTTCATAATTGTCTGCAACTTTCCATCGATTATCCATTGTATCGCGTCTTTTTTCTTTTTCCATTCACTCTGACCAACCTATGATCTCATCTCCGCACATTTAATATGACCGATCGTAATCGAGGTTATGCAAATGCTCTCTCTTCTCTCTCTCTCTCTCTCTCTCTCTCTCTCTCTCTCTCTCTCTTTCTCTTTCTCTCTTTTTTTATCGAATCGTTTAGATATGAGTCTTCTTGAGTAGAAGAAGCATGGTGAAAGGTGTGTTTGGATGCACTCTCTCTAGAGGAGGGAATACCTTTCAAGAGCGGAAGTTCTTCCGGTCGTTTTAAAAATAGAATTATCCGAAATTCGAAAAATCTTACGACACGGGTAGAATCGTTTAAATGAATCATAAAAGCGATGGAGAATTGTTGTGCAGATAGAGAATTATAAAACTTCATTAACAGCCACCGAACTCGTTATCATCTATATGAGATATTGAATGGATTCGAGTTTATGAGACGATTATTTTATTGTTTCAAAGGTGATATGTCTCATGCGTTTGCAAATTGTTTCTTTATAGAGATATAAAGTTTTACAAAGATAGAATGTTTTAATAGTTTCATCGAAATTCTGATTAGCTTTGCGAATGAGATGTAGTTCTATATATAAGAGATTTATGAAATTATAATTGGAATTGTAGATTCATAATTCAAAAGATAATCAATTTTAATAGGAAAATTAAATTATTATTAAATTACGCATATGTTAATTATATATAATTAAAATACATTTTACAGTCATTGCAAAAAATATTGGTACACTCTTTAAAACAGAATAGTTTCTTTAAAATTAGATTACTGAATTAAAATTTATCTTATTAAAATAAGAATTTTATATTTTCAAAATATAATAATTATAACAATTACAAAAAATACTCGTTATTATTTAAATAATTAAATAATAAATAATAATAATACTTTAAACAATTATTATAAAAAAAACTTATTATTTTAAATATATAACAAGAATTAAGATATTTTTTTTAAATTTTAGTTTTTAATTTCTTTAAATTTTACTTATAAAAGCATTATTTTTTAAAAGCATAAAGCAATTAAAAAACAAAAAAAGAGAATTTGATAAAAAATATATATACATATATAATTAAATCCAATCTTGGAAAAGATCTTATAATATTTCATAATTAAAAAATATATCAATCAAAAAGAAATAAAAAAAGATTAGAACAGAGATAAGTCACGCATATTTAAACAAATTTTTAAAAGAATAAAGCCATTACCTTACAATATGCCATTAATTAATTTAAACGAGAAGAAGAGATCAAAGATGATCTTTGTTTCATGGCATGTTGAACAGAGGAATTTTCACATGACATGATTAATTTTGCGATTACATTTGAATAAGCTATTTTGTAAGAAACATAGCATATATGATGTTGCAATAAAGTCAGAATATTCTTATCCTTGAAACACATCTATTAGCATTTTTCTTTGAATGACTTACTGCATATATTTACTTCTGCATTAAATAAATAATCAAGTTTATAAAAGTTAATCCAGATTTTAATAAATTCAAATGAATTTTTAATTAATTTTTTCTTATTTAGTTTTTCCTCATTAGAAGTGTAAAGTAATGCATAAAAAAAATAAATTATAAAATGAAATAATGATTTATGATTATGATTATGTAAGATTTTATTTATGCATAATCGTAAAAAAAGTGGGAAACAGCAACAAACATAACATGGATGGAATCATGTCAAAATGGAATATTTATAGAATATTCTTTCAGAGATAAATTAAAACATGTTGTTTAAATAAAAAGTGTTATATAATTGTACAAATATAATATAATAGTTGCACAAATTTAAAAGAATATTTCTGAATAAAGATATTTGCCATATTTTATTTAATAACTTTAATTTTAAATAAATAATAAAAATGTGATTTTTCTTTTTTTTAATAGATTCAAAAGAAAAAAAAAAATTTTACATGAATTCGATGAAATCATAGTTATTAGATATGATCCGATTTGTTAGAAGTATTGCATGATATATGATGTTGAAAAGAATTATTTTTATCTTTGTAGCATCGGAGCACGAAATAAATGAAAAATGGAAGTGAAATCAGAATTAAGATGAAGCAGCACAATTTTTTTATTATTATAATAATTTATTGTATATAAATAAATAATATTATATTATTATTATAATTTCTGCACTATATTTTTATAAATTTTAATTTTTATATTTTTAAAAATATTTAATTACTTTGTGTTGTTTGAATATATATGAATAAAAACAAATTAATAAATATTATAAATATTGGTTCTCCTTGATTAAAATATTCCATTTAAAATTTTTTTCAAGATTTAAATATTTATTAATAATTATATTATTAAATTAAATTAATTATTATTATAATATTATTATAATTATATTATTAAATGTTCAAACTCCTCTCTCTCTTTCTCTTTCTCTCTTTCTTTCTCTCTTTCTGCTTATCTATTTATTAATCTCTATTTATTTTTAAAATCAAAATATATTTATAATTACATGAAAATATGTAAGAATTACAAAATAATTGTAAAACTGATTGTATATTATATCTGGAATTGTATTTGGCTCAATCAATTAATAATTTAACATATAATGGATTTGTATATAATTGACTTATACTCGAATCAGCGGCCCTTGGTAATTAAAAGTTAAAATGGATGAAACACAATATTTTTTGTTAATCTCTAATGGATTAATTTCTCTTCATCACAGTCATATATAACTATAATATGTGATATTAATTTTTTAAGATATTATATTCTTTAATAATTTGAATTAGAAGATATATTATTATCATACTATTATATTACTTTCTTCAATTACATTATAAATATGATGCAAAAGTACATATATAGAGGAATACTCATTGTTTTGAATACAGTAGTTTTATAAATAAGTGGCATCAATCATTATATTTTGTTTTTTTATAAAAATTGAAAAAATTATTTAAAAATGGTAAAAAAGTGATAGAGATTTTTCCATTTATACCTTGAAATATAATTTGTTTATAAAAAAGTTAGTTAAATTTCGAATAATTAAAATCTTAATAATTTTAATTTCGATCATTGTATAAAAAATTTATTTCAATTTTGAATTTCGATAACACATGGTAAAAATAGTGATGTCTAAAAAGTTCATGATGTTTCTTATATGTTTCTTGTATATTTCTTGTATGTTTAACTTTAGTTATATATATATGTATATAAGTAATGTGTATATATATATATATATATATATATATATATATATATATATATATATATATATACATATATATAGCATAGTTCTATTTTGCAATAAGTTTTGTAAGATTCTATTGCATTACTATTTTTCTAAATAGTAATATTTAGTAATGTTTAAATAATAATGTTTAAACCAATGTTTAAACCAATATTTTGTAATGTTTAAACCAACGTTTAAATAATTTAAATCAACTATCTATTATTTTAATTACTTAAACGAAGTCGTAATGATTTACTTTGATATTATCATTTTGTTTTTTTTATTTATTATTATTATTATCCGTAATACAAAATATTTCATATACATATAGTAGAATGGTTTCAAGGAGAGCACGTACGTAATGTTATTAATTTTTTTGTAGATAGATATACAAAAGACATATAAAAATATAATTTTGTAGAATAAAATTATAAATTTAATTTTTTAATTTTGACATTAATTTGATATAGTTTTCTCTATAAAAAATATTAACTCATTTAATTTTTTGAATAAGTTCTTTTAGTTTATAATTAAATCGAATATACTATATAAATTTTATTTCATTATTGACTGTTATTAAATAAAGAATATTAAATAAAGAATATTATAATAAAGAAGAAAAATATTACTATGAATTTCTTCTTAATATTAAATATTATTAAAATTTATAATAAAAATATTACAACATAATAAATCATAAATATTGAAAATATTCAGATGATTTTTTTATTATTTATTTATGAATTAAAATTTGGATTTTACAAAAATTATTAAAAATATATTAAAAATATAAAAAAATTGAATAAGATAAAAATATTTTTTATACCATTTATAATAATTCTTAATTCAATAATTTATATTCATTACATTTATTACTTGTATTTATATTAATTAGTATAATTTTTAACTGAAGAAATTATAAAAAAAATTGTAAAAATTATATTGAAAGATTTTTTGAATTCTCATATATATTTAAATTGAAAATAATGAATCTAATTCATGAAAAAAATTCATAAAATTATAATGAAATATTTATAATTGATTAAATTTAATATATTTCGATAAAAGTTTTTTGAAATATAAAAAATAATTTTTTATATGCATTAATATAATTATATTGTATTGAATTAATCACATCAAGATGGAATAGAAGTAGAAGATTTAATTTGAGGACTTTCAAAAGATTTAATTTGAACAATATATTATGATACAAAATATTATCGATTTCATTTAAACTTAAAATATAAAAAAATCTTACGTATCAAGGGGTTAATTGCTATGACACGATGTGAATTGCAAACATCAGGTTTCGATCGATACGAGGCTGTTACGTGTGAAAGTATTTTCATGGTAGTATGAAACTTCGACGAACAAAAGTGTCTCGACGCGATGGGCGATGTGAAAAAGCTATGTCGCGAAGTCGGTGGAAATATTGAAGAGAATGCGATTGAATGTTCTTTGTGTCGTCTCCTTTCGTAGAGGGATTTATTTGTTTTGTTTGTTCCGATGGGGGAAGTAGAAGGATGTGATTCTTTCAAATGCTTTTGTTTATCCTGGAGAAAGATAATTATATTCATAGAAGAGGGTTATTCAAGTAAAATATAAAATTTGCCATTAGAGATAAAGAACTTAGAGGATCATTGATTTTGTAAGTATTATTTCCATTATTAAAATTAAATATTTATATTATGCCGACTGGATAAAATAATCTATAACTTAATTGATTGACAAAAAGAATCAAATATTTTACGAATGCATAAGATAAAAAAATTAAATATTATAAATTTGAATGATATTTTGATATTTTAAATTCTTTCAATATTTTAATAGAATTTCAATTAATTTCATGAGATCATATTCACATATTGTTCAGAAAAGCATATTGTTCATATTCGTTCAATTAATTATGGTTTTAAATAATAGAGCTCAATATTTAATGAAAACTTAATTAGAGGACAATCGAAAGAATATATTCAAAGTTAATGAAAAATTAAAAAATTGAATTAAAAAATTTCTTTTTACAGATTTGTAGATTCTTGTACTTTTTATTACTTTACTTTATTTATTTATATTATTTATTTGTATTATCATAAAATAATTTTTTATAATAATTTATAGTTTAGAATTAATAATATATTTTAAAATATAAAACAAAAGTAAAAATATTAAAAAAGAATAGTATTAAAAAATAATTATTTACAAAAAAATATAACGATTTTAATAAACTAAAAACATATTAAAGTTAATATTTCATAACTTTTCCTAACTTTTCTAAATATAAAAAAATATATTCGATATACAATATATATATAATAAATATATACAATATTATACCGTATATCTTTATCATTTAAGAAATATTTGTATTTACTCAGATTTAAATCTAAATTAATCTCTTAACTTAATCTAATCAAAATTTGATTTAATTTCATAACTAAAAATCGTGTATTATAAAGTAAATTATACATTCTACAATCTTTTGAATCCATGGAATTCAAAGTTTATAAAGATATTGCTTTTTAATAGTTTATCCGTTATAAAGTATTCTATAAGTAAAAATATATATAGATAATAAAAAACAATAGATAAATGATTGTCTTAAATTAAAAAAATAATACAATGTACATATTGTCATATATTGTCATATATCACATGATATATAGATGATATTCAATGTAATAATAATTATTTTTTTGTAAATATTTCAAAAACTAAGACTGAACAATAGTTATATATATAGAAAGATTATTCAAAATTTTTTTATAATTTTTTATAATATTTCAAAATCATAGAAATTGATGAAAGATGTTATTTTTTATGTAATTATCGTTTATTATGAAAGTTTTTCATTTCTGCATTTCTTATAGCTCTAATCCAATTCTAGTCTTGATAAAAACATACAAATGTTACAAATCAGTATTAAATATATTTTTGCTAATATTTCGGAAACTAGTTCTTTATATATAAAAAAAATTAATTTATTAATCAAAATTATGACTCCGATTTCGAGACATTAAAATCAGCAAAATGTATATAAATAATATTTATAAAAATACTAAATAAGAAAATAGAATGGAATAGAAACTAAAAATAAATTAAATACGAATTTTAAAATTACTATTTCAAGAAAAAAATTTAAATCATTAAAATTAATATATATTAATTATTTTTAATATTATTTATAATTTATATATTACATATACTTATATATATTTAATGTTTAAAAACATTTTTGTAGTGTCATGTAAATTTCAGCAATCATAATTAATTGAACTGTTATTTATTTATTTTCCAATTATTTTTAATTTTTTATTTTAATGTTTATTTATTTCTTCTATTGAAGTAGATTAAATATATAACATTTATTTTTCTTGCATCATATATATAATTATAGTATTATAATCTTACAACATTATTTGATATAATATCGATGTTGAATATTACTAATGTGATATGAAGAATTTAAAATAAAATATTAATTATAATAAATTTTTAAATTTTAAGTTTAAACTTTTTAAAAAAAAGCTTAAAATTTAAGTTTTAAATAACTTGATGATAAAGATATTATGATACTTGATGATAAGAATTAAAGCAAATATTTCAATTATTGAATAACTATATTTATTATATATACATGAATTTAAAATTAAGTGACTTATGTTCTTTGGTTTAAAGAAGAGAGATTTATTTATAATACAAGAATAATACCATATGTTATATTTTTCATTCAGTAATATAATATATTTATAAATAATATAAAATAAATCATCTATTTTAGACTGCAAATTGATTATTTCAGTAATATACAATTTCAAGTATTTGTTTTTCTCTTATGTAATTATAAGAGATATAAATATACTTCCTTTTTTACCTAATGATTTATCATAAATAAAATATATAAAACTTATATTATAATATAATGTATAGTAAAATTTCATATTTCATCGTGGCATTATATTTTTTTTCAAGTAAATTATTTCTTATTTTATATTATTATACATTATTCTATATTATTCTATAATATATATATATATGTGTGTGAATTTAACATGAATAGAAATTTAAATTTTTTAATTAAAATTCTTAAATTCAAATTCAAATTGTTTAATTACATATTTTTAAATTTAAATTCAAAAATCAGTTCTATTTAAAAATTTAAATTCTTTTACGAAAATATAAATGTTTAATTCAACTTTTTACTTACAAAATTTTTATAAATTCAAAATTATTTCTAATATAATTTTAATATAATTCTAATATATCGAAATGTAACTCTCATAATAAAACAATTTTAAATATGTATTGTTTAATTTTAAAAAATTATTTTTTCGTATACAATTTTCAAGGATGAATCATAAAAAACCGTTTTTTTTTAAACTTTGATCATTTTAATATTTCTTATATTATATAACTCGTATATAAGAAGTTCCTCGAAGTTGAGTAATAAATAACAGACACGTGCAAAATTAATTTTTTATAGTCAATAATTAAAATAAAATATAGTCAATAATAAAATAAAAAAAAAATGAATATAAATGATATGTCATAATATTGATAAATGGAAATTGTAAAATTGACGGAAATTTCGCATACAATAAAAAATATTTATTATGTCAAGGTCGAGATTCTTACAAATTATTTCAAGAGAGACTAAAAAAAAAAAAGAAGAAGAAGAAGAGAAAGGAAAAAATATCATGTTAAGTTTCAATGTAAAACTCTGTTGTTTGCTATTTCATATT
Organism: Apis laboriosa; assembly: GCF_014066325.1. Lineage (NCBI taxonomy): Eukaryota > Metazoa > Arthropoda > Insecta > Hymenoptera > Apidae > Apis > Apis laboriosa. The sequence continues at coordinate 1,834,693 of NW_025222966.1, read as the reverse complement.
AATTCTCATGGACGTAACAAAATAATAATTTTGGATTCTGCTCACGAATTTATTGGACAATTTCGGTATATTCATTTCTTGTAAGATGTGTCCATAATTTATGTGCAATTGTATAATATCGTGATGTACAGAATATCTAAAAATTTCTTGTTACGTATTTTGTACATTGTGAACATAAAAGAAAAATTGTGAACATAAAAAAGAATTTTTTATTAGTATATTTATAATTAGTACAGTATATTTTTTTAGATAATCCTGTCTAGAAGGATATTTTTAATGTGTTAATATTTTCTGCACCTGGTAATTCTTTCGTAACTAAAAGTTGCTTTTATATTACTAATATATTTCTTTTAATAACAAGAAAAATAAGAATAATAAAATTTATTTTAAAATTTATTTTAAAATATTTATAAACTACTTTATTTCTTATTTTATATTAAGATAATACATAATATTAATATATAATAGAATTATCTCAATAAAATTTTTTAATGTGTGATTTTATGTGGTTCACATTCATCTTGTATAATGATGTATAATGAATTATATATTATTATATTTATATGCAATTATATGTATTTATGCTTATGAATATGTTAATTAATTGTTTAACTCGTTGAAATTTTCTTTTAATATGAAAATTAGTTTTACATAAATATAAATACGATGTAACTTTTAGTGATAGAAATATAAAAATAAGGATTTTCAAATGAATAAGTTATTGAATTCAAATGATCATATTTAATTGAAAAGTTAGGCTCTCAATTTTCTTAGATAAAAAAATAGATAAAATAATGTAGTAGTAAGAATAAAATAAAATAATATATATAATATTCTAATATAATATAATATTCTAATATATTGAAATGCAAGCTCTCATAATAAAACAATTAATAACAATAAGTATGTATTGTTTAATTTTAAAAAATCATTGATCCAGAAAAAAAAGAAAAATTGCAAAATTATTTTACTTAATTATTATTATATTCACTTAATTATTTTACAAAATAAAACAAATTATTTTTTTCAATAAATATCATATAATAATATGGCTAAATTAAAGAAAAAACAAACAGAATCTAATTTTTAAAATAGATTATAAAAAGTTATCAAAAATTATAATAAAAATCAAAAGAGAATAATTTTTCATATAAAAATAAATGGAAAATACAAAATGACAATTTTTTACACAAGATTTTTCTTTTGAGAAAATTGATTATGAAACTTTATACATATGCATTTGAGTAGAATTGTTTAAATATATTTCTTCACGCTTATATTAACAATTTAACAGTTAATTAAACTTAGTAGAAATGGAGACATATGAATCATGCTATTGCAACAGATATTTATAGATACGAACAGTAATAATGATTAAATGAAAATAATTAAATGAAAAAAGACACATTCAATTGATTTTATAATAATGTTTTCAATGTATATGTAAGAATTTCGCGCACGTGAATGTTCATAATTAATTTTTTTGAAAATGAAGTTTTTTATCAAATATTTTTATTTTACGTTTTTGACTTGTTTTTCACAAAGAATACTTCTTTCAATACTTCTATGTCTAATTTCTATTCTCATTAGCTTGATATCAATCACATTATAAAATTATAATAATAATCTTTATAAAAATTATATTATGATTTATTATTTTTTTAATCTGAAAAAATATAAAAAAAATTCATGAAAGGAGAAAGATTTGCTACAAATTTAATAGCTTCAAATTATGTGTAAGATAATCTAGTGTTCATTAATAATATTATGACAATGATAAATATAATAGATCTTAATGTTCTTCCGTAAACTTTCGCTTACTAAAATTCACTGGTTATTTATGTTGGTAACAAAACACTCTAAAATCTGCTTCCTACTCTCTAAAATCTTAAAACTTACCTCTCAGTGATGATTTGACTAAATATAACGAATACAATCATTTCGAATATATAGAAATGCAATCTTTATCTATTTCTACAATTATTTAATATTAATTATTCAATTTTTTTAAATTTTTAATCAAAAGTTATCTATATAATTTAAATTAAAAAAATTTTTCATTTTTATCATATCTTATTTATTAATTATTTGTTCGAAATTAAGTTTAATTTCTAAGTTTAATTTCATTTTAGTGTATTTAGATTTATGAAATTATAAATTTTTAAATTTTTTAAATAAATATTTTCTTTTCTTGAATTCAATTTCTTTAGAATATTTAATTTTGTTTTTTCTCAGATTTTTTATTTCCTTTATTTTTATTTATAAATATTAAGTATTAATATATTTATGAAATATCTTTAGAGAACCAATTTCAAGGCTCAAAACAAATATGAAAGTTGATATACAAAAATATCAGTTAAGACATATTTATTAAATTATAAATAATTTAAATTTGTGTTAAATAAAACGAGACAGAGACAAAATATAACAGTATAACAGAGATAAAATGATTTCACGCTTGTTTTCGTTTCAGATTTAATTATTTAACATAGATTTCAATTGCTTGTAATTTAATAAATAAATAAATAATAAATAAATTTGAATTGATATTCTATACATCAATTTTTGTATTTGTTTTGATTTTTACTATGAACTTTCAAAGAAATATTGAATATATTAAATTATGAATATATTAACATTTTATACACACACACACACACACACACACACACACACACACACACACATATATATATATATAAATGCGAATATAATATTTCTCATTGGTTTTATCAAAAAAATTATATATAACATATAATCATAATTATTATATATTAATTATTAATTATATTAGTTATTATAATTATATTATTAATATTATTATATTAATAATTATATATCATAATTATTATATTATATTTATAATTATAATATATTATAATTATATATAATAATTATATTATTATAATTATAATTTATTATTAATATATATATTAATATATATTATTAATAATATATTATTAATATATTATATATTATTAATATATATATAAATGTATAATAATTAATAAATTAATTATTATACATTTTTACGAAAACAATTTTTAAAAGAGAGTTAAAAGAGTCTAATCTATAATATTTATAATAAATAATGAATTAAATTAATGAATCAAATTAAAAATTAAAATAATACAAAAAAATAAAATAATAAAAAGAAAATAAGAAAAGTAAAAAAGAGAATGAAAGAAATTTTTTTCTAATAATTTTGCATTTTTTAATAAATTTTCATTCCTTTTTATTAAAATATATATGCAAATTTGAATATATATTTTTATTTATTTAAAATTTTGTAAAATAAATTTTATTTATATATAAAATTTTTTTATATTTATATTACATTATTTATATAAAATTATAAAAAAAAGATAATTTAGATTCTTTTTAAATTAATATATATATTAAGAAAATTCAAAAGATTCAATATAGATATTTTAAATTTTATTTCCGTTATTTTGAAATAGTTTGAAATAAATTCATTACTGATCATGGAAATTTGTATTATTATAATTATCAACGAAGTGTAAATACTAATTTGATGATTAAAATCAAATTTTGGTTTAAAAAGCGTTAAAAGTGTAATTACAAGGATAATTAACTTAGTTTAATGGATATGCGTACTATAATATTTTAACCAAGTAATTTGGAATATATATTTCAACATGTTCAACTTTGCGTAAACGTACTTATGCATATGCAAAATGATTATAAAAAATAAAACAGAGTTTCTTTCAAAATGAAAATCTTATAAATTATTTATTAATTATCTTTTATGATAATAAAATTTCTTTCTATAATTCTATATTTATGTATATTTTATTTATTATGTATTTATTATTTTAACTTTCTTTTTAACTTATACAATGAATAAAAAAAAATACTCTATGTATTTTTAAAATACTATATGTATGATTAAAATTTCTTAATAACATTTATGATAAATTAATTAATTTAAATTTAAATTAATTAAAATTAATTAAAAAATTTGAATCAAATAAAAAAAATTACTTTACTTACATTTCTTTTAAGATCCTCATTGCAATTTTATTAATCAAAAATAAAACATATTCTCATATATTTATGTAATACAATCTCTGTAATACAAAGTATGAAAAAATTAATTTGTTGTCTTTTTAAAATAAAATTACCATATTTATTCATAAAGAAATTATATAATTTTTATTTTTTACGTTATTTTTTTTACGTTATTATATTGCGTTATTATATTTAATTTTATTTTATTATATTTAATTTTATTATATTATATTATTATTTTATTATATTTAATTTTATCCTATCTTTTGTAAATAATCTTCGAATCTCTTATCAAAAGAAAAAAAAAATAGGTTTTAGTAATATAATAATCAATAAATTATTGATGAAATTACTTATAATGATTATTACTTATGTTGAATTTTTCGAGTGTAAGTTTTGTTTTTTTAAAATAAAAAATTTCTGATAACAATACGTTTTTGTTATCTTGAATGAAATAAATTGCAATGTTTACGAAAAGATACAGCTTTTTACTCTAAAATTAATAAAAATAATTTCAAAAATAATAATAATTAATAATAATTAATAATTTCTAATAAATTATTAATATCTATTTGTAGTTTTTTTATTGTTTGAAAGTGTATACCGAGAAACATAGGAATTATCTAAATATAATTATTTATAATAAATGAAATAAATAATATAAATAGAAAAAAAATAATTATAATAATAATAATAATCAAAAAATAAAGACAGATCAGATAAGTCATATAAGAAAATTTTTCCTAATCTAAAAAATAAATGTAATTTAATTTTTTGTAAAATATTATTGAAAAAATTATTTTCTTTATTAATATAATAAATTGTCTTTCGAAATTTGTCATTCTTATGAATCAGCATAATAATGGTAGCGATTTGCATAATCATTTAAAGGAATAATTTAAAAGAATTTATAATATATTATTTTCTTTTCATCCTAGTAAGTATCAAAATACCAACATAATGAGATTTGTTTTGAAATCTCGAATCATGGCATAAATAAATGGTAAGCAGAAATAAATAGAAAAAACCTTTTTTTTTTTGTTTAAAATTTTTAAATCATGCTGAAAATTTTTCAAACATAAATAAAATTATTTCTCGATTATAAATAAACTATAATTATTATACATATAATATACTAATACAAATAAACTATTAATAGATCATTACTTTATATATGGAAATATGCAAGAATAAAATTTTATATTTTTGTTTTTGAGAAAATCAAATTATAAATAAACAAAAATAAGAAATCGTATAATATATAATCAACGAATTTTCGAATTTAATTTACTCAAAAACTGCTTTTTGAAGAAAAATGAAAAAATTTATTTTATATTTTTTGTTTATTTTTTTATATAGAATTGTTCTTATTAAAAGTTCATTCGTACTTAATTAAAAATTAATTAATTATTAGTTATATAGCTGAAATTTTTTTTAATTTGATTTATTTGGAAATTAAAGCTTAAAAATTATTTTATTATATAAAATTACCGTGCAATTATTTGTACTATGAAACACTTTGTATATATTTTAATTATATATTTTTATTATATTTATTACATTTTTTGAATAAAAATCATATAAAATTATTTTTCTGCAATATGGAATATTTGAAGAATGGAATTTAGAAATCAAAATTAATTTAAGTACAAAAATTGCTGTATAAAAATGTTGAAATTTAATTTAATTATAATAATTAATAAATAATAAATTTAAAAATTTAATAAATAATAATTAATAATAAATAATAATTAATAAATAATTAATTATATATAATTATATATAATATATTAATTATATATAAATATAATTATTATTAAATAATAAATTTAATAATTTAATAAATATTTAGTTATAAATCATTTAAGTTATTTGTTAATTGTGTCAAAAAAAATAAGATGGAAATGAAATTCTATCTCTATATTTTGTATCATTTTATTTTTGCCTTCTTCATCACACAAATTTAAATTATTTATTTTTATTATTTTTATTATTTATAATAATATAATATATAATATATAAATTATAATATATAAAATATAATTATAAAATTATAATATATAAATAAATCTCAATTTTCGTATACCAATTTTTATTTTTTGATGTTCAAAATCAAATTCTCAAATATAGATAACTTAAAAAATAAGATAGCTTATTAAATATTTGTATAATAACATACACTCTATTATAAGACGTTTATTTTGATTTAAATTTTTCACGTATATTTTCACGATATTTTTTAAATGTCTATAAAAATTATAATCTATCAATATAAATAAACTATATATTGCATCAATAAGATATTGAGTTAATTTTTAAATTGAATTCCTTATTTTCGAACATCAATTAATTCATAGCGTATAAATATATATATTCGATTTCACAGTTAATTCCAAAAATGAAATATACCATTCTCTAAAAGATTAATGAACAAGATGTTTAGCGTAGTTTAAAAGTATACAGCGATAAATTTGACGAAAATTCAGGATTCTTTCCGGTTGTTGCAATTCTCTAACTCTTCTTGCAAAACTCGGATCTTACCGAAAACTAGCAACTTGACGACAGATTAGATTCATGTAATGTTATATCTTTCATAGTACACTTTCTTCAACAACGAAATTAAATCCTAATAAATATGAAAAGATATATTTCAAATTAAATTGTAAATTAATTTGTAAATTATATTATCAATTATTGATTTTATATTATTGATTTTATATTATATATTGATTAATTTATACATTGAAATTAAGTAATGATACACTATTATATATCTGATATTTTATTTCACGTTAAAGATATAAACAATGAAGAAAAAAATTATAATTAATTGTAACTGATAATAATAAATTTGATAATAAAATTAAAGTTAATCTTTGAAATAGAATATATATATATAATAAAATTTTTCCTATATGTTCAAGTAGTTTTATTAGCAAAATTATAAGTCTAAAATTCTTATAAATGCTTTAATCTCGAAAATCAAATATCACTTTTGAGTTATAAATATTTTTATTAATAAAATTTATAAAATATTTAACTACTATATCTTTATTAATTTTTTCATAAAATTTATGATATATCAAATATATAAATATGTTGTTGATATAATTTAAATCCTAATTTGGTTATGTTAAATTAATTAGATTCCATAATCCTAAAATTTAATTACAAAAATTAAAGATGATGAATTAAAACTACCAAATAAAAATACAATATTTATCTATTGTTTCAAATATCTTAATTTTCATATTTTTCAATGTTAAAAATTTATGTTAAATAATTGTCAATGCTGTAAAATAATAATATCGATCAATATAATTCAAAAAATTTTTGATTCTTCAAAATCATTATAAATCAATAGTTATGGAACAATAATTTATATAATTTTCAATATTCTTAAATTTCAAAAATCGATATAAATTGATGCACATAAAACAATAATTTTCAAATTTTCGAATCTCAAAAATATATTAAAAAAATAATGAAATTGGTTGTCATCTATAAATATTTATTAGTATTTTAATTGATTTTATCTCTTTCAAAATACTTTCTACTAAAAGGTATTAAATATTGAATTGAATATTGACATTGAAAATGTTAATTATATGTTATTTTCTATTCTTGATATTGAATTCTATTCTCAGTATTGAAAGTTTTCAACTAGGATTTTTATTAATCAATCATAATTTTTAATATTGCGTATTAAATTAAAATATTGATTCACAATATCGATAAAAAAATTACATGAATTTAAATTAGGGGGACATATTCAAATCATAGATTCAATATATTTTCATCATGACACATAATAAAATGTCATAAGAAACGTTTTATATATAATAAATCAAAACATTCGACAATTGGCACTTCATAATATTAAACTGGATCAATTGTTTATCTTTAAGATATAAATATAAATCAATTACATTGTTTAAACAAATTAGTTAATTTTATTTTTCTGACGTATATAATATATTCTAGGTAATTCATTATGAAATACATATATGTGATCTTCTAAACTTATCGGACTGTTATTGATATTAAAATTAGAATAGAATTTTATATTCTAGTGGAATATAAAATGGATATAAATCTCAATTCAATGGATATAAATCTCTTTAGCTGATAAATCAAATTTCAAGATCACAGACAATTCTTAAGCATTGAAATTAATCTCATTATATTTTTTTGACATATCATTTGATATATAAGTCAAATATAAACAATGATTTGCTTAATCTCAAAAATTCTTAAACTTCTCGAAACTTCTTAAATACAAAATTACAAAAGAATAAACATCAAATTGACGGAACGACTCGAGTAAGACGAATATCTCGAATTCCTAGTCGCGTAAACGGTTTCTCTGGTTATCCTACTAAAGAATGTCGTTCATTTTTCCATCCTCGATCGCTCGGATGTTTTGAATTTTTCCAGTTGAACGCGAGAAGCTATCGAGCGGTGCAAAATAAACGCTAGATAGATGAGCCGCAAAGTACTCAGAAATCAGTGAAAAATATTCAGAAGCGACGGCAAATCGATTTCGAGAAATATACATAAATCTATTCCTGGACCGCGAACGATGTCTCGAAATGGTTGCAACGAGGAATTGCCTCGAGTTTGGAAAAATGATAAACCGATCGAAGAAAGAGGAAATGGAAAGATGGCGGGGAAAGAGACGAATGAGAAACGATGTTGTGGTTGGCGAAAAGATTGATCGCAACCTTGATAAGTTTTCTAGCGAGAAATCAAATTTTCAGCGAAGTTCCCGCGCGTACTGGGAACGCCATCTATGGCGGAATTGAAAGATCGATCTGGTGAATCACTAGAGTAAAAACGGGTAAAATGAAAAAAATAGTAAATCTATTGAAATCGAATGGATCTTGACAGATAATGCAAGTTGCAGAAAATTCAATAGAAACTTGACAATTCACAAAGGAAAATTCATGGAGAAATGAAATTGAGAATTTTGCAACGAATAACGAATAAAAGCAAAAAAGATTCAATTTTTGATTGTTTCTAAATTAGCACATGTAATATAAAAAATATAATATAAATAATATAATATAAATATAAAAAAAATATTCTGTATCAATTTAAAGTAAATTAGATAAAAAAAAAAATTTATTATAGATTTTGCTCCTCATTATTGTTTTTTATAATATAAAATAATATTATTTATATATATATTTATTCAAAATGTTATTTATATTTTTTTGATTAATAAAATTATACTAAATCAATGTTATATTTTATTGTTCATTGTCAATAAAATAGACATTTTTTTTTTAATATTTCAATATAAGTCGAAGGCAAACTTTAAATTTTAAAAATTTGTTACAAATTGAAATAAAAGTTCAATAACTATTATTTATTATTTTGAAAAAATATATATCTTTATATATAATAAAAAATATATATTATATATCAATATTTTCTTTTAAATATTAGATCAATAAAATTTCCTTTCAAACTTTTCTAAAGTTTAATCTCTTATTATTATATGTGATGCAATAAATATTTTTATTATAAAAATTATTATAAACATAAAAATTTTAAAAATTTTGATTATATATAAGTATTTTTTATTATTTAATCAAATTATAATGATTAAATTAAATTATATTATAAAAATTAAATTATAAAAATGAAAATTATTTTATTCAAATTGAAATAAAAATAAATTTGATTCAATATTATTTTACAAAATTTTCTATAGAATATGTGATAGAAATGCGTACAAATATTTTTCGAATAGATTTTCAATTTCGTTAGAAAAATGGAAATTGGAATCCTTTTGGAAGAGCCATGTCGATATTTTGTAACGTGCATGAATCATGATATACGATTTTGTTAGAAGAATGAGATATCCAGAATTCGTTTTACTTCGTGCGTTTCATTCTAAATTACGTAATATAAATCAAAATACGTAATATAAAGAATATAATCCTATAATCCTCGATGACTATATCACCGGAAATAGAGAGTATAATCTGATTTATTATAAAATGAACAAATGAAATAATATTTGTAGCAAAATTGATTCGCAAAATTTATTTGAAAATTTCATACTAATTTATATTTTCTTTCTTTATTATCTTTTATTGCAATTAAATTTTATTATTTTTCAATAAAATTCATAACAATTTATTGCCAAATTTGTATATATATATAATAATGTATATATATATAAAATGTATATATATTCCATAATTCTTGTGCTTATTATTTCCAATAATCATACAATAATAATTTTAATAAATTATCCAATAATTTATCGTTTTTAATTTAGAAGAATCATAATGTTTATTATGTATATTATAATGATTGATGGAAGGAATATAACAATCTTGACAAATATGTTTCTATTATTGAATTACAGAGGTTTCAATTATTTGATCTTCGAGCTTTCAATACCTCTATTAACTGACGTCTTAATCTCAATTAACCTACATCTCTATTAATTGACGTAATCCGACATAGTTCAGAAACAGTCCAAGCAAGTCTTGGCAAAGCCATGTACGCCCTAAATCCATTCTCGATAACCATTCGATTGGATGATTTCCCCATTCAACATTATGCAATTTTGAAACAGGTCTGCTAAATCATAATATTTTTTAATAGATTCAAAATTTCGAGAATTCATAAAATTTATAATAATAAAACACCGAAAAATTATAGATTAAAAAAACATATCTTAAAGTACTTAAGATATGTGGTTTGGAAGAATAATTGCAAAAAAGTTATTTTCAATTTTTATCTCACTATTCAAAATTCTCATTCTTTTTTTTTTCTGATCTTAAATATTTTTGAATAATGAAATTCTAAATTCGGAATATTAATGACAAATTTCAGTTTACAATGTATTAATAGCTTGCCTAATTAATAATCTAATAGATATTAGATTAAAAATTTTAAGAGATACATCAAGTTTATAATGATATTTCACTAGAATACGCAGTAAAATATAAGAAAGTGTATTAAATAATATACTTAATCAATTAACAATTTATAAGAAAGAGCAAAAAATCGTTTATTAATTATTTATAAAAATATATTGAAGTTGATATTGTTATTTAAAATAAATTTTTTGCATTAATCTTTTTATCATAATTATTTCATTATTTATATTAATTGCTTTAATTTATAAACTTTTGGCTGAAATAATATGAAGTTTGCAATATTATCAGATATAGATCATTAGATTTATTATATTATATTTGATTTATTACTTGATTACAGTTATCATGTAATAAAGATAAAAATATATAATTCTAAATTTTAAAAACTTGGATGATTTTGAAATTTCAAAAAAAAAATAAATAAATAAATGAATAAATAAATTTAAAAAAAATTGTTAATTATAACATTTATTCTTTTTTAGTTATAAAATTTTCTGTATATCAAATGGTTATTTAATGGGAAGAAAATAAATTTCAAGTTTTTTCTTAATTAAAAATGGATTAAAAAGATCGGAAAAACCAATTTTATTTAATTGCAATTTTATTTAAACTTGAAATTTAGCAACAATTGAAATATAAAATGATGTTAAGAATAAAACAATTCATAATCAATCTTTTGTTTTTCTTTGATATTCATTTTATTTGCTATTTAATTAGAATAAAAATTATTTAAATATAACATTTTTGTATTTAAAATAATTCTTAATATTGAATGGAAAATATTTTGATGTTTAAAAACAATTAAATTGAATGAAAATAATTTGTATTTTTTATTTAAATTTTGAAACAAATGATTTTAAAAAATAATTTTGTTTTATTAAATAGAAATATGTTTTTTTATAGAATTAAATTGATAATGAAATTTGATAATGAATTTTTCTGAATTTGTAATTGATTTATGAAAAATCTTTATTTTATCAAAGATATATTAATTTACACTCAGATTGCATGATTTCAAATGAATATCTGAAAGATATAAGAAGTTTCATTTTTAATTCTTTTATATTAGTTAAATCAAAGTTTTCGTTAAATAAAATATCAATTTTCTCTTAAATTACAATATTAAATATTATTGAAATTTATATACATATAATTAATTATATATATTGTAATAATATATAATATTAATTAATTGATATATATAAATATAATGAAATTTGTGTAATATGTGTCAATCTCAGATCAAATAGTTTCTTTTCTTTTTTAATAATATTACAACATGAATTGTATGAGTTATTTGTTTTGCTTTCACATTTTCCTTTTTTACATTACAATTTTATTTTTGTTATATTATTTTATATATATATGTTTTTTATATTGTCTTATAAAATATTGTGATTTTTTAAAAAGAATAACATTAAAAAAATTATTTATATCATATTTAATCATTTGACAAATTCATAAAATAATAATTTATTATAAAATAATGATTATGTGAAACAAGTAAAAATTGCAAATCATAAATTAATAATATTGCATATTAAATTCATGACAGACACTGACAGAAAATTTTTATCAAAGCACTCATTGAAGAATAACATTGAAATCTTTCTCCCTATTTTTCTACGAAATCCTTATAAAAACTTCAAAGATATCAAACATGCTTTTTAGTTCTTTCAAATTACTAAAATCATTTTCAATTGGAACATCATTTTCTTTCATTTGTCCGTCACTTTTCATCATCAAAGTTTTTTTAGAAACAACTTCAACATCACCTATGTTATCCCATAATAGTCACCAGATCAAAGAATAATGATCAGAATCAATAAGAAAGGATAATAACGAAGAAAAAAATCAGACAAAAATCTAGACAAAATAAAATATTCTTTCTCAAAATTTTCACATTAATAATATTCGTAATATATATATATATATATATATGATTTCTTTTAATCTCAAAATTTTTTAATATAATATAATTTTTTAATAATAACTCATTAAAATTGATTTATATATAATTTATATATTCTTACTTATTATTAGTTGGAAGTATTTAGATATGCTGTGCCATGTATATGCTATATTAATGTTATTAGTTAATAATATAAATAATATTCGAATAAATATAAATTGATTTTTAATAATCTTATTTGAAATATGCAAATAACACATTTTAATTTTATTTTGTCAAAGTTTTCAATTATTTTAATAAATGAAAATTCATGAAAATTTTGCATGAGGATTAATATTTCAATTATAAGAGTCTAAAAAAAAAAACTCATAATATTTTCCTATTATAAATCTTATTTTCAGGCAGTCGATATAATTTTAAATATAATTTGAAAGAAAAGAGACAGTATTATTAATTTAGTTATAATAGATTTAGTTAATAATATATAATTATATAATTTAGTTAATAATAGATAATTATTTTTAATTATAAAAATTCTGATTAAGTTTTAATTATAGGATTAAATTAGACAGACTATTTCATAATATTTGTCATTTTGCTAGTTGAATATATAAAAAAACAATAAAAAAAATTCACATAAAAAATATTCTATTTTTTATTTTTTTTATTCTTCTGTTTCATTTTATAATATAACGAATTTATTTAATTATCTTTATAGAAGATGCTCGATATCTTGCATTTTTTAGGAAAACCTGTAACGTTGATCTAATTATTTTTTCAATAATTCTGATATTTCTCGAATTTGTTGAAAATTTTTTCTGTTTTATAGATTTTTCTATTAGATTTTAAATGTTTCAATAAATAAAAATTAAATTCAGAATATGATTGTATATGGAAACAATATTTCATCCTACTTAGAAAATTTCTTATGTAAAAATTTCTATGTAAAGAAGACAAATAATAGTAATTTTTATATTCTTTTCATAATTTTTAAAAATTCATGGAATAAGTGTATATATATAAAACATCTTATATGTAACAAAATCAATCTATTCGAAATATTATTTAAGTTGCAAAGATAAAATAACATAATATAAATATAACAAGTAATTCAAATTAAAATAAATTTATAAGTTGAGAAATTTTCAAAGCATTAAAGAATAATTGAAAATTTAAACTTATAGATGTTCATTTGTATATCAAGATAATTGAATAAAATAAGATAAGTTTCTGCGTTTTTATTTTATTATCTCATTCAATTAAATGTCACATGTAATATCACTAGCTCATAATTATGATCTTATGCTGCTATATAGTTTGAAAATGTCAATACTGGAGAATAAGAGAAAGGATAAAAGCACTTTATGCAGAATTCTAATCAATTTTATTAACAACTTTTCTTTATTATAATTGATGAAACTTAACATGTATTCATATTCCTTAAATACTGATTAGAATTTTAATCTTATAGAGGTTTGTTTACATATCAAGATAATTGAATAAAAATAACATAAATTTTTGTATTTTTATTTTATTATCTCATTCAATTAAATGTCACATATAATAATCACTAGCTCATAACTATGATCTTATGCTGTTATATAGTTTGAAAATGTCAATACTGGAGAATAAGAGAAAGGATAAGAGTGCTTTATGAATTCTAATCAATTTTATTAACAACTTTTCTTTATTATAATTAATGAAACTTAACATATATATTTATATTTCTTACACAACGATTATCGATTTATTATAAGTTCAGTTTTTTATCGTAATATTTCTCTTAATAATTAGAGTAAAAATGTACCTCAGAGATCGGATTTTTATTATAATGTCAAAAATAAATTTTTGTAAAATTTTTCTTTTTGTTTTACTATTTATTTTTTACATATTCATTCTTTAATTCAGGATTCTTTAATTCAAAAAAATTTAATTGGTTTTTTTATTGGACTGCATAAAAGAAATGGAAAACCTGAATTTGACAACATGAAGCCTGAGCAATATTTTCTCTGCGCAAAGAATAAAAAGAAAAAATTGCAAGACTATAGCATAATATAATTAGTACGTGTATACAGAATATTCTAAAAATCCTTTTAATTTTATAGCAATAGTATAATGTAATATATTTATTCTTTAATTTAATGTATTTATACGTATATATATATGTATGTATATATTTATTTATTATATTTAGTAACAATTATCATAAAAAGAATGCTGGAATTGTAGTATTCAATATTTACTGTCGAGATATTATGAAAGTATTATAAAATTTAATATGAAACAATTTTATAACTATACTAGAATATATAATTATATTAATGACATAATTAAAATTAATTTTTTTTACTTCAATCAATTTTTTTCATATATATAATCTGTTCTAAGATAATAATTAATAATTAACTTATATATTTTTCTTCAATTATTATTATTATTTCTATTTTGATATTTTGTAATTGATTTTTTAATCTTTATTATTTCATTATTCTTTTTATTTTGTTATTCTTATATATATGTATATTATAAATTATATATTATAAATTATTATAAATAATATTTTAAATTTTTTAATTATTATTTTTAAATTATTAGAAATAATACTATAAATTATATAATATTATATACTATAAATTATATATGTAATTTTTTTTTGGATAATTATATATTTTAGAAATTTATGAAATCTAGTGTTATAATTTTTTTAAAATTTTAGTTAATTCTCGAAATAAAATTTTAATAGAAAAAAACTCGGAAAAATATATTCATATTTTTTTATCCATTTTTATGAAATAAAAAAAATTTTGTTTGATTTTTTGCATGATTTCAAACATTTCTAATGTATTCACGCATAATAAATATATATACGTATATTTTTACAAATATATTTATATATTTTTATAAATCTATAGATATTATATTCATTAAACCAGAAAGAACAAAAAAGAAATGAAAAATTCTTTTATTTCAAACAAAAAAAAAAATGCTTTTTGATTGGTTTTAAAAAATTTAATTCAGATTAGATTTACATCTATTTAGAGTTATTTATCATTTTTATCAGATTTTGAAAGCGAATTATATCAATATCGGAATATATTTAATATACATTAGATTTATGTTAAGTTTTCACATTTTTGTTTATTCTATAAAAATAAATAAGAATATGTTTTTCAAAATTGATCTTATTTTAATAATAACAAGTTTTCTAAAATAAAATACATGTTATCAAAATCGAAAGAAGTTAAATTAACTTTTCTTTTGCATACAACATTAAATATATAGTAATTCATTAATTACTACATCATCATTAAAATAAAATAAAATAGTTTAAAAAAAAAAAAGAATAAAAGAAATAAAAAAAAAAGGATATATTATCCGAAAAAGTTCGCGTTACATGCATCGAACAGTGATCAGAATCGAGGCAAAAAAAATTGACTATTGGTACGTGCCACGCGTTCTCGGGATTCCCCAGGAAAAGCTTGAAATTCATAATGGAGGAAGCACGCCGGAAAAAAGCGTTCGAATTCCCACGCGACAGAATTCTCGCGTGATTCCTCGAACGGAATTCGAGTGTGTCAGCGTCGACCATCCGGAATTGCGACATCCGCGATTGGCACTCGTCCACTTGCACCCGCACTTCGATTCACCGATAGATCACTACCGTTCAGAAACCTTTTCGACCAGATCGTGGATGGACATTGTCCCTCCATCCTGTATCTCCTCTACTATCACGTAAAATTCGACTCGATGACGAACAATCAGTTCGTTTGCCGATTGGTTGTACGTGCGAACTTGTTTGAACTATGTTTGAACGTTTCGTTCATGTGACTCGAGAATCGTTTGCTATCTTGACCAATAGGCAAAATTAAATTTTTTAAAACCAATCAATAATTATCTTAGAGAATTTACGAGATCTTATGCTAATAAAAATTCTCTTAACATACCAAGAATAAGATACTTTTTTTATTTTCAATTTCTATGTAATGATATATAATGATATGTATTCTATGTAAGAATGATAATAGTAAAATAAGTATATATAATATAGTTATTTATANGTATTTATAAGTATAAATAATAGTATAATAATGATAGTAATATTTAAAGTGCGAATACGCAAAAATAGTAAAGTTAATATATTATTAAATATATTATTAAAGTTAAAATATTATAAATTCAAAATTATTAATATATATTTATAATAAAAATTTTTATTACAGAAAATGTTAGCTATTTATTTGATATTATTGAATTATATAATCAATTACGTTATATGTTAAGTAATATAAGTCATTAATGAAAAATATTATTATTTCATATTAAATATTTTTCTACATAGTTAACATGAAATAACAACATTATAATATTATTATAAATATTAGATAAGTAATATTATGATAAGCATATAAATTACTTTTTAATACATTTTTCATAAATTTAATATATAATTTTATTTGTAATGTATGTTTACCTATTTAATTTAATATTTATATAAAATTATTCGTATGATATAAAAACAAATAAAAATTACTTATTACTTATTAAATGAGAATTCAATAATCAGCTAAACAAGACAATAATATTCTTTATGGAATATTTTTTTATTGAATATATCATTATAACCAATTACAATCAACTATGTTATATTTATTTTGAAGAATATATGTTATCATTCTTGACTATATTTTTGAATTTAAATTATAAATTTTGGTTGACAAGATACTTAAAAGGTTTAAGTAATAATATTGTTTTAAAAAGAGTTGAATTAAAAATTTAAAAAAAAGAAAAAATATATGCTTGTAAAGAGATTATTGAGTAGCACTTATATTATATTATACATTACATTATTTATATATTTTTTTTACAATGTTAAAGCAATAAAAAAAAATATATCTATATTTTTAGGAATATATCTTGTTAGAATATAGATGCTTTTCAAATATTATTTTTTATCATATATTCAAAAATATTAATATCAAAGTTTATGAAAAAAATTATCTAAATATTTCTATAAAAAAATATAATTCATAATTTTTAACATTAAAAAATTAATCAACATAAAAAATTTTATTTGGTTGAATATCTTAAATTAAAATTAAAGAAACAACAATTCGATGCGATAAATAATTTTCGAAATAAAAATTCATAAATTTTTATAAAAATCAAAATAATAAAATTTAATAAACTTTATATTAAAGAAATTCGAAATCAACAAAATGATTCAATTTCATCTCTTTAATTTTAATTCATGTCATATTTCAATTTGAAAAGAAATCCCAATAAAATGATCAACAAGTAATTTGAAATGGAATGATTATTTTACTCAATGTAAAATAATATTAAATTTTAAATAATTTTGAAGAAATGTTGTGAAAAAAATCCTTTTTTGTAAATCATTTGAATTTTTTCATTATTATCTTTTAAGAAAAAAAAAAATTTTTTTATGTTGTATCATATAGGAGAAAAAGTATGAAAAGTATATTTATATTTCTTTTTTCAGATGAAAAAGTATATTTAACAATGTTTGAATGGTGATTTTTAGATAATTAAAAATAGAATGAAAATTTTAAAATAATATGTAAACTTATAATAAGCAAAAATGCTAGATTAATCCTAGATTGTTAAATGAAAAATAATTTTATAAATGAAAATAAAATTGTTTTTATAAAGTATATGTAGTTATAAAATATATTATATTTTTAAATTTGTTTTTTTTAAACTTATACAATATTTTTAAATGAAATAAGATTGAGCTTCTTCAAAATTAAATTAATTCTTCAAAATAAATTATTTAAAAAATTAAATTAATTATCTAAAAAAATATCTAAAAATGAATTTATGTAATTCGACAAAAATTATGAAATTCACAAAAATTGATGCTAAATTTATACAAAACTTCATACAAAAAAATATCGATTTGATTCGATTTTTCACTTTCTTTTTTATATAGATTTATCTTATTTTAATAGCAGTAATTAAAATACATATACTTATCTAAATTCCAAAAATATGAACTTTCTTTATTTTGATATTAATATTATAATATGTTAATAATTAATTATTTTTTATTTTCACTTTAGATTTATTAATATTTTTAATTACATATACTAATTCATGACAAATAGAATTTTCATTAAATTAACATTTCTTCTAATGATATTATATTATAAATGGTTATAATTATTCTTAGCTATCTAAAAGATTATGTAGTAATCAATTTATTATTATTTGCTTTTGAAACACTTATTAATCATTAATTGTCTTAAAGATTCTGAGTATTACAATTATGTCAATCTTTTAATTAAGTAAATAAATAAATATAAAAAATTAAGAAAATGTAGAAATTAATTAATTAATTGAAAATCAGTTTTTATTTTAATGTCTAAATATTTGATTGTGTATTAAAAATTTTATTTTTGAAGAATTATTATATTAAAAAAATCTAAAATTTATTAAAAAATTTTTTTTTTATTTTAAAATTTATTTAAATCTTTAAATTTAAAAAAAAATGTTAAAAAATGTTAAAAATTTCCAACTTGTTTAATTTAATAGCTATAGATTTGTATTATCATTATAATTATAAAAACTTGGTTAGTTTAAGAGAAATAACAATACAAATTGTTGTAATGAGTTATCAGAAATGAATCTTAAAAAGTGTGGGAAGTAAAAATCAACTGTCCAGACAGGAGTGAGAACGAACTCTGAAGCATAGGCAGAGAAGGTAGAAGAGGTGGAAAATCAATTCTTGGAGAGTCTGGACTACAGCTTGTTCGATAATTCGTGTGAACACCGACGCTTACACCTCGTTTGACACAAGAGAACCTATCTTAGATGTCGATACTCAAAGTCATCGATGTGATAGACTCTTAAATCCTTCCTAACCATCAATGACACGAATAAATTCTGATGTTAATAACACGATGAGATTTTATCAAGAATTTCGCGCTAGATTATATCGAACAATTCCAACGAATTGTCTGACCATTTACAGAATATTCTACTACAAAGTGATCTAAAATTTGAGAAATATGAATAACATTCATTATAAGTATTTAGAATGAAAATTTATTAAATAAACAATAAAAATAAGAATGTATATTTTGTTTTTTATATTTAATTTTGTAAGTTTTTATAATCTTCACTTTTTAAAATCATAAAAATTATCGTATATTATGTGTTCTGTATATGTATTATGATTGTATATTATATAAGAAATTATAATTGTTTTCAATATTTTATTATTAAAAATTTATATAATCTGCAAAATAAAAAAAAATATTTATGATTATAATGTAGAATTAAAAAATTAATTTTAAAAATGTATGAAAAATCAAAAAAACTTGTGAATGATTCTTCATAGAAAAGTAAATCGAAGATATAAAATAATAATTTTTTGTATAAAATTTAATTTCCGCAAAAATCGATTATAATGAATTATATTATATTAATTTACATATAATGAATTATATATTATGTCAGAAAACAATTTTACAATGTAAATAAATATATTTTTGAAGTTTAATGCACTAATACAATCTATATTAAATCTCGATTGTCTAATACATATTCATATCGAATATGAATAGTATAGCTAAGTATAGAAAAACATTTAATCGATTTCTCAAATACACATGCAAAAAATTTTATAATCGACATAATAATCACATAATTGACTTTTCTCAAAACAAAGTCTAATATCAAAAATTATCATTGTATTTTTGATTCATTTTTGTATAAAGAATTATTCTTTTTCAATAGATAATTCGATAACATATATTATATTTTTATAAAATTTTTAACTTTTTTAAAAATATGATATACAGAAAATATCTTATGAAATTGAAATTATATAATATATATAATATATGTAATGATTTTTAAGTTTTCCAGAATAAGATTTTAACAATTTCATTTGGAATCATTCTAAAAAAATTTTATGTCCCTAAATATCTATAATTTTTGTATAAAATATATGGAGTTAAAAAAATTCTTTGTTTTAACAACAATATATAATAAATATAATATAATATAATAAATTTCATCAAGATCGAAACATATTTTTTTTATGTTTTCAACATTGTGAATGCTTTTTAAGAAAGTCGTTATCTAAAAAGTAGCATCGTTTATACATACACAACATATCTATTTCACAGAGATTTTTCTAATATTTCGAACAAAACGAAAGGAAATAAACAGAAGCATTCACGATATAATCATTGTTGATAAATATTGACTGATAAATATTCAAAGAAGCATTTATAACAAAATGAAAAACATTTGATAAATATTCTTTTCATAAATTTTAAAATATATATCTATATGAATCATATTCATTTATCAACATGTCAATGAATTTTTTTTTTATTTAAAATGAAATTAAAATAAAATAACTCTAAAACTAGTACTATTAATGAAGTTTTTCAGTTCAAAAATAAATGTTTAATAAACGTTGTTACATAACAGAAACAAATGAAGTTTTATAAATTATAAATTATATATATAGAGATATTAGATATATGATTATCTTATTTGATATAAAATTATAAAATTATAAGATTGTGAAAGAAAATTCCAATTTGTAATTTATAATTTATCTTATCAATTAATATGATTAGTTGATAAATTATTATGCAAAAGAATCTATATAACTATAATATAATATTAGATAAAAATATCATATATTTTTTTTTCTTATTTTATTTATTTATGAGATTAAATTAAGTCTCAGCACGTGTTGTATTATGTAATATAAAGTAAAAAATTTGATTTGTTTATTAATTCTCTTTTTTTTTGTTAAATCTTATATATAATTTTTAAAATATATGTTTATTACGATGTTTAATACGATGACGAACCATAGATAAAAAAAAAAATATAAAAGAAAAATTTTATATCTCTATGAAATAGATTAGAATTATGTTAAATATAATTACTTATATGAATTTTTATCTAATTATCTGTTTTTTTATTATATCATTTTAGTTTATTAAATCTTTTATTCAGTTTATTAAAAGTCTTTTGAATTGTCTAATTATATCTGTTAAATATTATAATAGTACAAAACAAAAGTTAATTATTTTTATTTCGTTCTGATATTATTTTCAAATATCTTAATTACAATAATTAAAATGATAATTAAAATTAAAATTATAATTTCAAAATATAGATTCTATTATCCATGAACTCTAAAATTTTAATACATAAAATAACCCGAAATAACTAATTGTTCGGCTATTGCAACTGCTGATTTCCAAACTTTTTCTTCATTGTAGCCAACGAACAATAGAGGAAGAGATCTTAAGTTTCAACCTTGAGCCATTTCAATTAGGTTTCAAAGTCAAGCAGCTCAATAAAAAAACTTTGAATGCGAAGAAGAGGTTATCGTTGTGTCTCGAAACGTGGCGTTATCCACGAGTGAAAGTAGACCGCTGACAGCAGAGTAATACCACTTTGGAACTATACAGGAAGCTGTGTACTCCGTCGCGCGGAAGCTGCTGGCCAACTATCCCTAACTTCATTAAAAGTTCCACCGAATTTACCGAATGGTCTGTCGAACGTTTAACGTAGCTCAGAATCAGTGCATTTCGTACATATTGAGAGGATATCGTTCTAAAATGTCAACTAAAATGTCGTCAACTAAAATGTCAGCAGACAAAATGTATTATCTGAAAGTATAAACGCGATATATACCATTGTTTACGAATTACTAATTTTAAGCATAAGCTTATTAATCTACTAATGATACCAAATAATTTTTAAATTTTTTTTTTAGTATCTCAGTTATAAATTTCTAAATGCTTTATATTTTTTTGATGATTCCTTTTTTTGATTTTTTATTCATTTAATTTTAAATAGATTTTAATAGAATCTTATGAAAAATAAAAATATAAATATAAATGTAATAATATAACATAATAATAAAAATATAATATAATATGAAAATTTATAACAATAAACAATAATTTTTTTTATATAAAGAATTTTAAATAAATAAATTTGTACAAAAAATATAGAATTAATAATTTTCTGAATACAAAAGTAAATTAATTAATATAACAATATATAAATTACTTGTTCTTCTTTATGTTATGTTAATATTGTTATTATGCTGGTATTTTATGAATTTAAATAGATTTATATAAAAGTTATTGAAATACATTTAGACTATATTATTCTACATATATTTATACATACATTTATACAATAAAAGAAATATACTTATTATCAACATTATATTACAATCATAATAAAAATTTTATTTATATTTTAAATATATAATTACTCATAGATAGTAGTATATTACATATTTATACATATGTATACATTACATATTTATAATGATATCAATATTATATTTATAATGATACCGAATAATATTTATAAGTTTATACTATTATATAAAATAAGACATAAAACACATTAATATTCTTAATTCATATTAATATTATTAAAACATTATTACATTAATATTATCTATTATCAACAAATTGATATTTTCAGATAAAAATTGAATAATAAATTTAAATAAATTGAATAATAATAAAGATATAAATTGAATAATAAATATTCTAAAATAAATTTAGTTTAGAATATTTTTATAATATTATTCTTTTCTATATAATTCAATAAAATATAAGTAAAGATCAAATTTGTCTTTAAAATGGAGTACGATTTATTACATTATTCGTTGATATATTCTAATTGATTTAATTGATTATTATAAAAAAATATAATTTATATCATATAAGAAAATTAGCTTTCAATTTTATTTTTAATTTATTAAATTATTAAAAATTATTATATACGAAATATGGATAATTTTAAAATAATAACAATAAAATAAATAATATTCTTTTAATTTTTTTAACAACAATGGTCAATATATCATGGAAGACATAGACGAGAAATTTCATATTTTTTTTTTAGAATATACATCTACGAAATATTTCATCCGAAAATTCAGATAAAAAATAAAATTGTAACATCCATCATAGTGTTGCGTAAATAACATTAAGATATCTTGTCCATAGTGACAAATAAATATCATTGCATCGAAATATAGTAATAACTTGTAAATAGATTAAATACTTACTAAAAAAATAATAAGACAAAATTTATTTTATAAAGATATTTC
The DNA here is from genome assembly GCF_014066325.1 of Apis laboriosa. NCBI lineage: Eukaryota > Metazoa > Arthropoda > Insecta > Hymenoptera > Apidae > Apis > Apis laboriosa. The sequence goes on along the minus strand of NW_025222966.1, from coordinate 1,810,713 downwards.
AAATATAAAAATCTTTTATATCTCCATGTTAAATTTATGAGTTTTCTTGTTAAAAAATTTCGTTAATTGTGTCCGTTTGTATTCAATCATCGAAAAAGAATTTCAATGTCGGATAGTTTTCATTTAAAAGAGACGGACTATTCTTTGAAAAGTACACAAAGAAGAGGAGAAAATGGGAGACCGAAAGAGTAGAGAAAGATACTCGAATTCTCGAGCAAAGACGTTTACGACGAACGAGTTAAGTTGCGGATAAGGGTGGTTTTAAGTTCCTCCCACAAGGAATGGTTCTAAAGTGCTCGTAGCCGTCGGAGCGGAATCGATTTCTTGATAGACGTGCGCACTGATTCATGGCTATAACGCGGTCCTCGAGTGCAATGTCGTCGTCGACGAGACGACGACGCAAGACAGGCATGTTATCACTTTAATCGTCATTGTTGCTAATGAAATTAATGAATTAGAATTCCTCGAGTCTCCGATTGCGGAGGACAACGATGGCTGTTATCAACTACTATTAAGAATCGATATCTGAAGAGTTTCCGTGAATCTTTAGTGTTTAATCCCATGTTTCATAATTCTGATTCGTTAAAGAATTCGATTAATATTTGTATCAGTTTGTTATTAATTTCAATATTTTTGTGTAACTCTACATTTTGTGTAACTCTACATTTGTAATTTTCTGGCTAAATTGCAAAAACATAATTTAGAAGAAATATGTTTCGATACAAGATATAAGTGGGTAAAGGATAATTTTTCTAATGGAAAAATGAGTAGAAGATATAGACTAAAAATTTTTTCGTAAAATTTCATTTTCAAGAAAATCGAGATTGAAAAGAGCAGTAATTATATTCGAATTATTCATACAAATATAGATAATGTTATTATCCGCTTGTTGCAATTCTGTTATTCATACATGTCGTAACAATGTTATATATTTATGTTATATATAATATTATTATAATATAATATTAATATATATTAATATTATTATAATATAATATAATTATATATTTATAATGCAATATATGTTATATATTTGATTGGATTCAATTGATTGAATACATTTTGCTAAGAAGATTTCGCTTTTTTGCAATTATATGTTTATTATATGTTTATCATTGACAATGATTCGAATATTGTTCTCGAAATAAGTGACATGCAAATATATTATTATTGCTAAATAGATCATGTACTTTTATATATCTCGACATCATTATGAAATTAATAATATAAATCGATAATAAAAATAAAAAAAACATGCAGCAAATGCATAATATTATCTATGTTTATATATTCAAACGAAAAGAAATCCAATAATTCGAAATTTATAATATACATGTAATAGATAAATTTTTGAATTTAATTTTCTTAAAATCAAAAAACTTATATTCTATACTTTTATTTTTCTAAATGAGATTATTCTGTTATATGGTTGTTAAAAGATCTTATATTAAGATTATGTATAAATATACTTTGATAAAAAAATATAAACAAATATTAATATAATTTAATATGTAACATAATATGTAACAATAAATTCTGTTGGAAAATATGAAATTTTATTTTAAAATGAAAACATTTTGAGTAAGTCTTATAAGTTAAAAAATATATTTGATAAATTCCTATAGATAAAATAAAAATTGGTTGTTATATTTTTTAATGTCGAATCTGCATTATGCAAATATTCAAGAATTTAATATAGAGTTTAATATTTACTTATATCAAGGAATTCAAATTTATGTTATTAACAACGAAATATTATTGGTATTATTGACATGTATATTTATATAACATGTATATTTATGTTTATGTCTACTTAATATTTGTATTTAATTTCTATATTTATTTTCAGTATTATATTATTTTATAAAATGTTATTTTTTTATATTTTAAATAAAAATGTTAAATAAATTATTATTTTATCTTCATTAAATTCATTAAAAGCTTTAATATTATGATAGTCTATAAATATTTTATAGCAAAGTATTTATAAATATATTTTATATACATGTTTTCTTATTTATTATTATATATATATAATATTATATTATTATTTATTTTAAAATAGAAGTAAATATATATTTACATTTTTATTACTTCAAGAACTTTTAAAACAAGAACCAATATATAATCTTTTATATAATCTTCTACAATACTACTAAGGATAAATAAAAAAACATATTAATTTGTTACAAAATTAATTGTAAATTTGAAGGTTTATATAATTTCTTTTAGATTCTACATCTCATATATTATTCATCAAAAATAAAAATTATGAAAAATATTAATTACCAAAATTCTGTCCAATTGATTTTTCAATAAATTCTAAAAAATGTCTCTAACGTAATTAAAAAAAAAAATAATCTATATAATTGAAGAAAATTCATAAAAAATAATCAATAAAACTTTAACTATATCATATTTTAGTTATATAAATAAATAATGATAAATAGATCATTCAATTTCCAAACTTGATTTTTGATGAAATTTTTAATTTCCAAATTATAATGGAATATATTCTCCTAAATTATAATATTCTACTATATAAATATGTAGAACTCTACATTAAATTCCAAAAAAAACTAATTTTATAGATATAATAACTTTATATAACTTATACTAACTTATAATAATTTAATAATAATAAAGAAATATTTCAAATTATTTTATTTTTAAAATATTCATCACACTGTAGTAAATTTTATATTATCAATACATTATTAAATCGTAAATAATAGCAATATAACATTAAAATTCAATTAGAAAAACAAACTGCTGGGAAATTAATTGTGATTTCAAGAGAATTATTTAAATAACCTTAAATACTATATTCTATATATCTTATATATCTTATATATAAATTGATGTAAATTGTAATTTTTATCTTTTGATGAATTTGACAAACAGTTTCATTCATTATAATTTTTTAAATTTTATTAAAACAATGATAGCAAAAAAATATTACTAACGAAATAAAAAAACGAATAAAAAATTCCATCATTTATATCTAACATTAATCAAAAAAGACTAATTTTCTTTATAATAATATTTAACTATGTGTCTCATATATAACTTTAAAAAAAATATATGAACTAGATTATTTTATCTATTTTATTCGGTTTTTAACAGATTATTATCTTTTTTTAAAAATATTTTTCATGTCAAAGGAATAAACGAATATTTTTATATATTTTGAAAAATATGGTTGATGACTTTTATTTCGATTAAAGTATTATTTTTTATTATATTAATATATATTCTTTTAAATTCGATAAGTAAAATTATTTTTACACTAATCTATTATAACAAGTAACATATCCTGTATATTATTCATTAAGATAAAATAGAAAAATGTTATATATCTAGATATTATTAACATCCATTACAACCACGAAGTTAAAATCATGCATCCAACATTCGCCATATTGTGTTTTTGATAGTCTATCATCTCGATATTAAAAACGAGCAATGAAAAAGCAAAAATAAACAACTTATAAAAAACAAACTATCCAGCTACATTTCATAATGTACGGCGTGACACAGTTGTATGGAAGGATTTCGAGAAACAATAAAGCGTCCCCGTTTCTCTGATACTTTTAATTAATCAACGTTGGTAACGATGCGCCACGAAGAAAGAGATCATGGAAATAGCCGATGAGGTAGTACATGTTTGTTGAACTGCGTTACACACCTAATTAATCGTCACGATACTAATTGGACTCGCGTTACATCAAACCCATTTTCTTTCTTACTCTTTAAAGAAAATTCGATAATGATATGTCTTTTCATATTCTGTAAGTGCTTATTTGAAATATTGATTATTGAGAAAGGTTTATTTAAAAATTTTTTGTCTTTAGAAAAATTTTCTGAAGAAAGTTTGAAATTGTTTTCTTATTGTAAGTAATTGCTATGAATTCATTTGTTTTCATTAATAGTATTTATTTTATTTGATTTCTTATTGAGAAAATTTAAAAATGAAGAACATTTCATACACTATATAATTTATAGAGTAAATTTGAAATAATTGTTATATATTTATAATATATATAATACATTTATAATATATTTCAGATTTTTTAAGTTAAAATTTATCAATATATTTAAAAAATATATTACTATAAAAATAGATTTTATATTTTATTGAAAAATTAAATGTATAATTATATTTCAATTTTCAATAACAAAATTTTTGTTTTATTATTTATTTACAACAACAAATAGATATAAAATATAAAAAAATATGATATGATCTATAAAAAAAGAAAAGAGTAGAAAATTCACAATATGTTGCAAAAGAAAACAAATAAATTTGTTTACTAGCTACTAAAGAAGCTATAATTTTGAAACAAAACAAGACAAATATTTATTCCTTTGATTATTTTGTTTCAATGTAAACAAAATATTTCCACAATTTACTCATTCATTAAATATTTGTAATATAACATATAATAACAAGATTTAAATCTTTAAATTGTAATCTAAAAATTATAATTGACACATATTATATATAGGATATTAATATATCCGTGGAATATCTTTAAAATATTGATTTTAGATTTTAGTTAAAATACAAAAATTAATGTACATAAATGTCGCTAAGTGATTTAAATAGTTTAAAAAATTATAAATAAATTTTCATTAAATGAAATGTAACAGAAAATAAATACGATATTATTATTCTTTTAAAATAAATATAATTTCTTGTTAAAAATGGAAATATAAAATAGCTAAAAAAAAACAAATCCATTTTTCATCAGTATGACATAATCAAAGCTACATTCACCAAAATTATTTTAATGAAACGAGCAGATGTCATCCAGAAAAGGATATTGAAAACATATAAAAAGAGACTAGAAAGAAATTTTTGTGAGCGAAGAAACCGAAATTCCTTTCTTTAATTATTTTAATTCGTTCACAATCTATCTCCTTCTTTTTCTTATTATTCATGAGCTTTCTCTTAATGATGTCTGTAATTTTTATCGCATATACATCACATATAAATTTTGCTGCAATAATTATATAATATAATTATATAATTATAAATAAATAATAAAATCTTAGAAATCATTTTTTATGAAAAAAAGTCTATAGTATATTTTTAATCATTATAAGAACACATAAAAACAATAAAATTATCCTTTAATCATAATGTTCTTAGAACTAAACGTATATATACAGAATTGAACAATTTTTATAATATAATATAACATATATTGTTAATATACTTATAAGATATCTTTAGAGAATAAATTCGAAAAATCAAAATAAATATAAAAGTTGGTATAGAAAAATGTCAATTAAGGTTTATCTATTAAATTATAAGCAAGTTTGCATTAGATGAAGCAAGATAAAAATAGCATAAAATAGTAATGTAACAGATATAGAGCGACTTTTAATATAAACTTCAATTACTTAATAAATAAGTAATCTTAATTAATATTTTTCTATTTCTTTTGACCTTTAGAATCGATTCTTCTACGTACATATATATTAACATTTTTTATAAATATAGTAGATCTATTATATTAAACTTATAGTTATATTAAAGTCAAAAAAATTACTATTAATTATATATAAGCTACAAATTATATAAATTGTCCTACATTTTATTTACATTTACATTAAGTAGTTTTTCATTATCGAACAAATTGATCAGTTTCGAATCAAACAAAATCATCCATATGTATTAAATTTTAAATGTGTAAAATAAACAAATGAAATTGAATATTTTAATTTATAAATTGCCAAATATAAACCATTTATAAACAGATAATATACTTAAAAGAAAATTGCTGAATGAATTCTTATCATTATTACTTATTATTGTGAAAAAAAATCAAATAATGCTTAAAAAACATAGTTGAATAATTATATTTTATAAAAAAAAAGAAAAAATATTAATCCAATTGAATATCGAAATAAATGTTGCATCGATAAAACAATAAAATATTAAAGATTAGAAAATTCTGATACTCTTTAACGTCCAAACAATTTTTCAAAAATTCCGCCAGAAATGACAACGAAAAATTCATGATAAATCAGCAATTACTCATAGACCGAGGGGAATCACATCGCGATCTCTTGTTTCTTACTCCATGGAGGCTAATTTCGCGCATTAAATCGATATCAGCGAAACGAAATTCCACTGCGTAATGTCGCGTCTTGCTTATTTTATTCGTGCTAGTATTTTTCACCCAACCATTATTAGTTTGGATAACGAGCTAACAAATCGCACCGCTATCACTATCACTGTCGATAACATATATACAGAGTTCTAGCGGCTGTCACCATAAATCGAGAGGCAATTTGTCTGAACTGGTCACGCTCTTCCGTCCCTCGTGTCTCGTAATCGTTCGTGGCCAAGCTTTCATTTATGCCTTTCCACCTACTCCCTCACCCATTTCACTCTTTGAATTTCGTATGATCCCGGGTATAATTCCCTAGAACGAAACTAAGGGGTCGACTGTTCCAGTGGCTCGACCCGGACCATCTGGCTTCCTTAGTTGCCGGCTTCTATTGAAACTTTCCGACGACGCACTTCAGAACCCCTTTAAGGACTTCAATTGCCGCGTTCAGAGTATGCCAACTTTCCTACTATAATTTTATTGCCAGTGTTATTGCTGTTAAGAACGCGTAGTGCAACCTGCGAATATGAGAGATTGTTGGTTTTTTTCAGATGATTTTTAATTGTTGAATCTTTAGCTACATGGGGACGACGATTTCGACTGTGCTCATAAAAAAAGTGATGTTGTTATATTTATAGAGTAAAGTTAAGAGAATAAATAAAGCATTACCGTGGATAAATCTAAAATTATCCACGATTTGTGAGTAAAGTTTGAAGTATAATCACTTATGAAAGTATTATATGTATATTTAGCGATAATATTTACAATATAAAATTTCTGAAAACTTGTTGGATTAAAATTACTCTAAAAATTATACATATTTAGATGCAGTTCAAATATATTTTAAATATTACAATTAAATAGCTTGAAAAAATTTGCAATTAAAAATTTAAAGATAAAATATTGAATTATATAATAATTATATAATTATATATTATATATAATTATATAATAACAGATAAAGTAAGAATATTCTAAAAAATAAATAAATTTTAAATTTTTGTTTTTGTTTTTGTTTTATTTTTTAATATTTTGATCAGAAGTTTTGTAAATTGTAATTGTAAAAATATCACAATTTGTGTAAAAAAAAAATTATTCAAATCGAAGAAACAAAATATAAATCTTTATCATTTCTTAGAAAATATTCTTTAATTATTATATTAGCTTTTTTTATATATTTCAAAGTAGAAAAATAATTTCACAGCGATTATTTTGTCTCTCTCGGTATTCAGAGCGATATCTATGTAGACGGAGAATCGACAAGAAAGAGAACTTTTTACTCGGATTAAAGAGAGTTTTTACCTCTGAAAAGGTTTGCTCGTAGATCCACTTTTGCCAGAATTTTTTTCGCTTCTTTATACGACCACCTGTCCATTTATGAAATTTTTCAGCGAATTCTTCAATTTCTCGCGAAAGGAAAACACACGCATTTAAAATAGTTAATATTCATCTGCCAAATTACATTGTTACTTTGTAAACAATATTCATGTTCATATATGTAGTTTAAACACTACACTACTTGTTATATATATTATACTTCATAATGTATTCTTATATGTTACAACAAAATTCATTCTTATTACTATTGCTATAATATAAATCAGTTGATTCAATCATTTAAAAAGTTTATATTACGTTATAAATTTTTTATAATATAAAACAAACTTTCTTAATTTAGAAAAAACAATACGAAACTATATACATAAAATTCTATATTTGTAACTTTTTAATTTATAGAATAAATTATATAATTAAGACTATATTTATTAAAGACTATATTAATTATTTTTACAATAAAATAATAAAAATAAAATTAAAAGATTCGAATTTAGATTAGTATTTAAATTAACAATAAAACAAATTTTTTTACCTCATAAAATGAATAAAATTGGATGCGTTATATTATTTGTACATTGTCTCTGATTTAAACTAATAGAAACATTTTCATAAACTAATAGAAACATTTTCATATTTTATATACTTATGTACTTGTTTATAATTGTATAGTATTTTATGAACAAGTTCAAATATAGTAAAACAATAATTTAAAAATAATTGTTCGGATTATAATCATATGTTTACAATATGTTTCAAGATGTATGAATATAGTCCATTGTTTATAAATAAATATGAGAATAAAAATAATAAGCATTAATTCTTAAAATATGATATAGATAAATATAATTAATATTTATTAATTATCAAAATACTATATAGTTTTAAAAATAATTGAAAATAAAATTAAAAAATCTAAAAAAATAATGAATATAATACTTATATATTTTGTAATAAATGATTACTAATAAATATTTCGATAAAAAACAATTACCAAATAAAATTTTTCGAATTTATTATAGAAATAAATATGATATACAGTTTTATCATATTTATTATAAATTTTTTTATAAATTTTCCATATATTATATTTATTATTATATTTTTGGGATATCTTTAGAGAATTGATTCTAAAAGCTTAATCCAAAAGTTTTTATAAAGTCAAAATCAATTGAATTATGAGCAATTGAAATTTACAATTAAATAAAGCAGTTTGTATAGAAACAGAGTAAAACATCTCCACTTCTATTATATTATCTCTGTTTTTATTTATATTGTCTCACTTCAATAATTAAACAACTTAAACTATTTATATTTTAATAAATATATTTTAACAAACATTTTTGTATAACATTTTTTTGTTCTTTTTGTAAAATTAAATCAAAATTATTCCAAATCTATATCTATACTGTATAATTACAATATTAATTATTTAAAAAGTCCATATAGAATAAAGAATATTAAGAATAGAATATTAAGAAAGAGTAGAATATAGAATATAAAATATTAAGAAAGAAAAATTATCTTTTTAAAAACATCTTTAATTTTAAACATATAAAAAATATAATAAATATTTTAAACATATAAATAATATATATATATCATTTTAGAAAAAATAATTATATTTTTTATATGTTTAAAATTAAAGACATTTCATTCATTATATATATATATATTATTTATATTTTTAAAATATTTATTATATATATATATAATTTTTTATATATAATTTTTTGATTAACAAAATTTTTCACAAAAATAAGCTATTTTTTTTATTAAAGTTTCAAAAATTTATAAAAAAATAGATAAAATATAATCTATTACATTGCTTTGATTTGACAATTATAACTTTTAATAAAAACGTTAAAATATATTTAACCAGTTATATATTTTATTTGGACATACTGGACATACTATAATACGATAACATTAGTTATTAATGTATTTGCATATTTAATTACATACTTACATATTTATTAAATATATTAATTAAATTTGGTTTGTGTATAATGCAAATACAAATTAAGAAGTTAATAATTGTAATTGTGTAATTAAGAAGTTAATAATTGAAAAAGCTCATAAAGAAAATAATTTGAATGTATAAAGTTTATAGCTATATTAATTTATCTTGCAATACTTTATTATAGAGTATGATGAAATTAGCATTTAAATCAACAAAATTTATTAAATTAATAATATTTAATCTAGCAATGATTTTAAATTAATAATTAAACATGTATATATATATATATATATCATATGTATAAAATATAATATAAATATTATATTTTTTTGTTTTATTGTTTCATTTTTGGTTTTATTGCATTAATAAAAAAAATATATATATAAAGAAGAAAATAAATATAAGAAACAAATAAGAAAAGAAATATATTTTTTTTTATTTAAATATTAATATTATTTTAACATAAGTGTATATGCTTTTTATTTTAATTCTTGCGAAATATAAAAATATTTCTTTTTCTTTATAATATTTTTCAATGTTAATGTACATAATGTTAATGTACATAATATAATATATTAAATATGTTAATACGTTAAGTACATACGTATAATATTAATTAAATTTTAAGAAATAATTGCTGTAATAATTGTAATAATAAAGTTATAATTATTGAGGATTAAAATAATAATTTAGTTAAATCATTTAATTCAATTCCAACAATTAAGTTATTAATCAATCCCAAATTGAAATTGTCTTTATTCTAAAATTGCCTCAGGTTCTTCGTAAAGTTTTGATCTCGAAACCCTCGTTAAAGCAAAACGGTATTTTTTATATCAATTAGTTTGTAGTAAACAAATCGATCAAGTATTAAAGTTTATATGCTTAAGGCAATTAGGTAAGTGAATTGCAACTTTAGAGATTTGAAATTTTAATAAATTTGATAAGAATAAGAATTTGAAATCATAAACCAAAAATCATAAAATATATTAAATATATATAAAAATATATAATCTATGTTATATACTAATATGCTAACAACATGAATATTTGAAATGTTTATTAAAAAATATTTTAAAAAATATCTTTATATTATTTTTACGATACAAATAATTTAAATAAATAATTTAAATTTAAATTTTTAAGATGTTTAATATCTCAAATTATATATAAATTAAAATACAAAATAAATACAATTTATAATATGTTATGTAATATTATGTTATGTATGAAAAGATAATATTATTTTTTGTTACTAGTTTGTTAACTTTTTGTTTATTATTTATTTTAAAACAAACATATCAAATATATATTTAATTTAATATAATATATTATTTAATTTTATCATAATTTTATATTTAAAGAAAAAGGAAAAAATCAAAATATTTCAATTTTTATTAAATCTATGTATAGATATATAAACACTATTTTATTTTTATTTTATTTACAAAAATTAGCAAAAATTAGATAATGATAATTACCATATTATTAAATATGATAATTAAATACTTTAAATACATTATAGTTGTTGCTGTTGTCAAAATTGAGTTTGACATAGAGAACTTACACAGGCAAGATATGTCATTTCCACTCAAAGAGTTAATTAATACAATTTGATAAAACTCTGATACTCTAATTAACATAAACTGTTCCCAAATGTATTTATCTACTTTCAAATAGTGTTTCTTCTTTATATCTGTATAAAAAAAAATAGTATATATATTATGTCTAATTTAATCATTAAAAATTGAAAAAGTAATTGTTAAAGTTTATAAATAAATACAATGTAATAAATAATATTGATAGATTAATAATTTATTATAATTTATTGATAAAATAATAATTTCAATCAAATTTAATTTATTATTTATTATTTCAATTTATTTTAATTTAGAGAGTTTGTTTAAAATATTGATCATTTTTTCGTATACAAAGTTATATTCTGTGAATTAAATTACGATGAATTGTTTGCAATATATTTTTCATTTTTATTTTTTCAAATGCCAGAATAATTCTTCATTTTAAATTATTCAAGATTTTCGGAATAAATTATTTTTTTTTTATGAATAAAAATTAATAAATAATATTCTAGGGATCTTAGGATTAACATAAAAAAACAATAAAAGAAAAATAGATTTATATCAAATCTAAAAAGAAATTAATACATTAATACATTATATTACATTGTATTTGTAGTTTATAATATAAATAATCTAATACAATGTAAATTAATACATTGTATTAGATTATTGTATTAGATTATTTATATTATAAACTACAAATTTATAAACTATTAATTATTTATAAATACAGATATCCAAAATAGAGTGATGTATTATGTATTTACTGTAGATTTTAAATTTTGTCAATAAGCATATAAATTTTTACTGCTTTACAAGAACAATTCAGATTCAAATTTATTCCTCTTTTGTATCTGCAAATGATTAAATTAAAATGATTTCTGATTAAATAATAATAAATCATTATTGATAAAATAACAAGAAATAGATTGTACTTTATTTTCTATTAATTAATTAAAAATAAGCAATATTTTTTTATATTTTGATAGACAAGTTTAGAGACAACTCTAAACTTTCCAATTCAATAATTAATTTGTAAAAAAAAATATTTTTTTTTACAAATTAGTTTTTTTTCAATCAATTTTCATTTCTTAATATTAAATCAAAACATTAATTATATAAATAACTTTTCTAATTTTTCTAAAATTATTATAAATGAATCTATTTCTCTCTTGTTGCAAGATTCTCAATTTTATGATCTATGCATAATTAGCTATGCATTATATGAAGAAATAGAATATGTTTAAACATAATTTCTCACAATAATCGAACTTATTTCGTTAATTCGTGACAATTCTCTCTTGTCAGTTATATATTCTATTTATTGAACGATTTGAAAACACAAGATGAAGATGAAAGCCAAAGTTTTCTGTTTATCCACCTTTGCATATCTGAAGCAGGTCGAGTAGGCTAGGTAGCACGCTCATCTCTATTTACTAGGGACGATACACAACATGTATTTTTACATTCGTAGCAGAGAGAGCCATGTCGATTACTCATCTTCTGCCGTTTGTATCTCTAGCGTGCACGCTTTTATGGGCCGCATTTGCATACTTTGTCCACGATGTATCCTTGTCTCGGCGGGTTTTAAAGCTCTTTCCGGCATTTGTCTGTCGGGCAGGAAGAGGTCGTCATGGGTATTCATCATGGCGATTCCCTTTTCCCTCCTGCCCACTTATTCCTTATAATAGAACGATACTTCTTTACATATGAATAATTAACGAAGTCGAATTTCCTTTTTTTTTTCTTTTTATTTTGCATACGAGAATCATTGGTTTCAATGTCAATCTCTTATATGCCGAAATTATTTAATTTAAAAAAATGTATGTAATTTATTTGATCAATTAAATATTTATAATATAAGTGTATTTCAATAAAAGATGTTGTTCTTGGACAAAATATATTAAAATGATTGATTTAATTTGAATAATATTCACTTCAATTATTAAATATTGGGTTAAAACATAAATACGATAGTCAATTTCATAATTAATTTTTAAATAAATATTTAAAAGCCATTTTTCTCAATAACTTTTTAGTTGTCAAGGTCACACTGAATGTTAAAAGTCTTGGCAATCATTGTTTATTAAAAAATAATTAACAAAAATAATTTATATTAGATTAGGTAATGTTAGATTATGTCGTTATTAATTAAAAAATAATTAATTTAATCTAATTTAATTCAAAAACAATATAAATCATGAAATCGGAAATTAAATAAATTTTTGTTTGATGTCAATTAATTTATATTAATTTATGTTTATTAGTTACATTAATATATTAATATATTAATAATTCTAAGTAAATTTCATTTTGAATCGAAATTAAATTATTTGATTTAATAACTTGCATAAAATTTAGCCATAAAGTCATCAATTATTTGTAACAATTAACCTGACCTAACTTAACTTAAACTCGAAGCTATAATTCTTATATATTATATTAGCTATAATTCTTATATATTATTATTAGAATATAATTCTAATAATAATATATAATATATATTTTTAAACAATAAGTAACATGAATAATAAACATCAAGTAAAATAACATTTACAATACAAAATAATTTTCACAACATATTAAAATAAATTAAATTAAAAATTAAGTTAAAGTTTTAGATTAAGAAAAAACACATAAATTATTCTTTAAATTACATTATATAACACAAGAATTATTGTAAACAACATTTCATTTAATAATAAAACTAGAATTTGATATTAATCTCATTTTTATAAAAAATTTTTAATTTAAATTTTCCAAAGATCATAAATCCTAATTTTAAATAAATTTCTAATAATTTATTATATCATTATTATAGAACAAGTTAAGAAAAAACATTAATAAATAGCTTATTTTTTCTCAAAAATTTCAAATAAATAATTAATTAAACAGTATTTATTTCATAAAGTTTTTCTCTCGATGCTTGTATAAAGAACTTATTAGTTATGATGTTAGATACTATTATCGCAAAGTTATATGTTAATCAAAGAACATTAAATATCATAATTTTTTAATATCTTTTTTGTCTGATTTTTTTTTGTAATTTTTATTTATCTTTAAATAATGATGGCTAAAAATTTATATTTTTTTATAGATATTTTAATTGAGTATCTTTTAACTAATTTTAGTCATTTTTTTATTTAAAAAATAGTAGTTTCGAATTGCAATAGAATATAATAAAAAGTTTTTTTTAAATTAATAAATTCAAATTTTAGAATCTTGGAATCTTAAAATTAAATATAATATTTTAATTATCCATATCATGGATTAGAATTGATACTACTTTGATTTTGGAATATGATTATGCAAAAACTATTATGGTAATAACAAAAATTTATATACGAAAATATTATTATTTGAAATTGTGTTGAATCACATTTCGTTACATATCAAATAATATTCGGATTATTAAGAATTATTAAAAGATAAGAATTATATTTTCTAATTATTGGTCCTAACACAATTTTAATTTTAAAAAAATTAAGATATTTATATAATCGAACTATAATAATAAAAATAATTTTATTTATGAATTAAAAAACTAAAATTAAAAATCACAAGATTTTTAAAATGAATTAAAAATTATTTTATGTCATAATTACGATAATCATATAATTTTCTGATGCATTTTTCATGTGAACACAAGTTCAATACATTGTATCAATTTTTCATTTTCATTTTTTATAACACTCAGTATTAAAACATCAAATATCAGTATTAAAAAAGGTCAAATTGAAAATGAAAATAGAAAAAACAATTCAAATATTTCCAAAAAATATTTATATGACAATTCAGCTTTGTTTTTGAGTTATAGCAAATTTTTGCTTACCTTTGTAAAAAATATTTAAAATAACTTCTTTTCACTTAAATATTAAGATTAGAAACATTTTATTATTAATAATCTTATTTGCTTCGTTTCTTCAGATAATTTTTTCAAAGCTTTCTTTAATTCGGCAAAATATTTTGATATCAATAGGATTTATAACTATTATTTTGAACACTTATACATTAAATACATATCTACTATTTCTTGATTAAAGATATTTTCCATTTTCACATACTGATAATTAACTTCTTGATGCACACTGAAAACTAATATTCTAAAGATTCACACGAAACCTACTAACAAAAAGAAAATATTTACAAAATAGAAATACAAGGTTGAATGACAAATATTTATTAGTAAACAGATACAAATACTGGTTCAACTATTTCAATCATTCGACAGAATATTACCAACTTTACACCAATATAATGAAATTATATTGGTAATAATAAAAATTAGAAAACATAACGAACTATAAACTTTTTTATTATTTTTATGTGCAGAAACTACTGCCAAAAAATATTCTCAATATTACGGAACATCTTAAATTACTTGTCATGAATAAATATTATTTTTCACTTTATATTTAAAATTAATATCTATTGTATATCTATTGTGTATATATATATTTGTGTATGTATATTGCACATGTATATGTTTGTACATATCATTATCATTTTAAGTTAAGTTAATGTATTAACATTCGCTTAGTTATTTAATATTCGCTTTTTTGTTACTATTATCTTGACTTATTTTATATATGTTTATATATATGCTTTTTTTTATATCATATGAAAATATATAAAATTTTATGTATACATTATTATATTTATAAAATATAAAATATATAAATTGAATTAAAAATTAATATAATAATATATATTTTTTTTATATTTTTGTATGTACTTTGTAATTAATTTTTTTAATAATATTTTTTGTATATTTTTTAATGCACAATGTATTAAAAATCTTGAATAAAATTAAAAAATATGTAATATATATAATTATTTTCAAAAGTTGCCATCAATATTTCATAATTATATTTCATAATAAAAAATTATTAATGAATATTATTCGCATCATAATTAGTTACAACATCTGCATTTATCTTGATTTAGGACATATAATTAAAAAAGCATTTATAAACAAATAAGAGAATGACGAAAAATTGTTAAAAATAATTTCAATATTATCAATTTTGTTATAAATAATTTGTTATAAATAATATAAATTTTGTTATAAATAATTGAATATCTAATAATTATTTTGCAAAGTTTCATATTATACAACACTTATTTTCTATTTCAAAGTTTAAAACTAATACAAATTTAATTAAATTATTTAAATAAAGATTAAAATGATTTTATTTCCATTTAGTAACAGAGATTTGAAAAATAATATATACTTAATATACCTATATACTTATAATTATTTATTCTTTTTAATTTGATTAAATAAATTTTAATCAAATTATTTAATATAAATTTTTAATCATTTCATTTTATTTTTCTCAAAATTTTTCATCAGAATTTTCGTATATAGAATTAAATATAAATTTTTTAAAAAAGAAAAATTATATTTTTTCCTTTAATCAACATTTTGAATGAAAAAAAAAAAAAAAGAATATCAAGAATATATAAAACAAAGAAAAAAAAGTCAAGATTTTTTTAATTTATTTTTAATTACATTACTTTCATAATCATTAAAAAATTTATGTACATATCTCATGTATAATATAATTAATAGAAAACAAACAAAATAAGATATAAGTAATAATTGCTAATAAAAGTAATTAAATCTACATGTATAATATCATATATGTATAGTTTTGTATTGTACATCAAGCTATTATAAAAATTAAACAAAAAATTAATTAAAAAACTTCAATTTAAGTTTAATAAAACTTTTAATAAGAATGAATTTTTATAAAAAATTGTGTTAACATCTTTGCGTTATTAAATTATATTGTGATTGTGTTTCGTTAACGAAACTTTCTTATTTCACAATAAAGTGATATAAATTTAATTAGATTTTCATTTAATTGTAAATCTCTGATGATGCCAATGTGTTTGTTTGTCTGATTGTTCGCGATGCATTCTAACTGTGACAAGTGTCTTCCTTGCAATTTCATTCTATTGAATCACTTCACAATTGTAAGTNTAAATATATATATATATATATATTTAAAGCAACGGATTTAATTAAATGAAATGTAAATTATTTTTATTATTATTATTTAATAAGTATTATATATTGCATTAATATCTAAGAAAATATGAGATATGTATGTGTATCATAAAAAATGTTTGAATAATTCGAAATAATTAATCGAGATTTATCTATATTTTTGCCAAAGTATCTATTGTAATTTTTTTTTAATGAAAATTAAAAAAATAATGAAAAAATTTTCTTTTTTATTAAAATATCTCAATTAGTTTTATAAAAGGTTGAGAATTATAATAATGATAAATCCAATCGATAGAAAATGGAATTATATTGCAATTTTGTATTATTTTAAATTAGTTGATATAAGTCATTTCAATAATTCAATATAGATTAAAGCTAATCGAATAATAAAATTTGAGAATATAAAAATAATGAAGAAAATTATTCTTTTCTTAAGCATATTCTTTTCTTAATTTATAAATACTAACTTTACAAAATAATATCATTTATATCTCTTATATGTGTAAAGTTCAATATAAGTTAAATATATCTTAAATAAAAGTATGTAAAAATAATAATTGTTTTATATATATATATATATATATATATATTTAAAATATTTTTATGAATATTTTTATGAATAATTATAAATATCAATAATTGGTTATACAATATCAAGTAATCAAAATAAAAATCTTTTGCCATTATTCTAGTAAAAATTGATTTTTATATAAAAATATGTTGAAATGATTTCTCTTTTCTCTTCAAAATTTTAAAATCAACCTATTTTCAAATATCATCTACATATTTGAGTTTTTTTCGGATATCTTTATTAATCGAAATAAATGGAAATCCAACTATTCAAAATATTAAAATAACAGCTACTTTTTAAATGATTTCGAATATTGTCGAAAACTATAGAATAATCTCATCATTTTAAATATCATTATAAAAACAATTTGTTATGCTATTTTTGTCATTATTTATAATAAGTTCTATATGTATTTCATATTTTTCTATTTTTTTTCATTTTTATTTATAAATTAACATAAATATTATTCTTGTTTATGAGATTATTTCTGATGATTCAATTATATTTCTCTTAATTATATTTTTTAAATGTTATGGGTCATAAATGTTATGTGACTACCTACGCATCGTGAACAATCTATTTGTTTATTTTTCATTAACATGAACATAGAAACATAAAACATAGAAAAAAACTATTTAAAATATTTAGAATCTGAACCTGAATAATCACAAAGCTATTATACTATATAAGACATTAACTATAAATTATTTATTTTTATTATATGCTATATATATATATATATATATATATATATATATATACATATGTATATATGTATAACTTCATACTTAAACAATTTTAAATTTTTTATTGAATGTACTTAAAATAATTTATTATTCGGATGTATAATGATTTATGTGTGAAGAATAGATTTGTTTTCTTCTTTTACTGATGATGTTAACATTTAATGCAATCTGTCAATCAATTGCTCATAATTTCTGATTTAACCTTTTCAATATGATTGAATATATTTATATACCAACAATTATATACTATTATATTTTTATATCTTACATTTAAAAACTATTTTCAATAACAATTCCATCATAAGTTCCATAAAATATTTCTATTATTTATATTTATTTTTTTATTACAATATAATCATAAAATCAGTAAAATAGAAATAATAAAATAATAAATAATAGAATAATAAATATATTATTTATTTTAGTTATTATTCGTATCATTAATAAATTATATTGTTTTTAAATATAAAGATAAAAATAAATATTAAATAGATATTATCAAAACAATTAAATTTACATTAATAATTTAATTAATAGATTAATAGAATATTATGTGTCTAATGTTGTTTTATGTTTTTCATTTTAAATCGTTTATATAAATAAAAAACAATATACAATATTTTTTTTCAATTCAATAATAATTTATTTTTTTAATATTTTTGAATATTTTTTTTGAATATTTTCTTCTTTTGTTCATAAAATATAAATATATAATATAAATATAATAACTCATAAAAAGTAAATTTTTATTAAAATTTATCGTAACATGTTGGGATAAAAATAATTCAATAAAATACTACTAATAAATAACTCTATGCTCTACTAATAATAATATTCTTTCCATTTCACATTATAATAACTATCAAAAAGTAAAAATTATTTATGCAAAAAATACAATATCATATTGAAATGATTAAGATATAATTTTTTGTCAAAGATTCGAATAGCACTCTGTATAATTAATTTTACGCAATCTGCATAAAAACTATTATCTTCATCTGAATATCGTTCCATTTCAGCAAAGCACGAGATCGAAGGATGAACGTTATAGCGATTTTTATTCAAGAGGATCGTCGAGTAATCAGACGATGGTGTAGGTGATATTAAGAATCGCGTGGCGCATAATGGACGGCGATGGAAATTACGCGCTTAATAATTAATGGCGTATCCGTGGAAGAGAAGGAATGAAAACCTACGGCGAGGCATCGGCCGGCAAACAATGCTGCTCATTAACATTCATCGAAACGCTCAAGTCCTCATAACGAGACGCAAGTAGCGGTATTCGCGATTTCCAGCGATAACCTAATAATCATTGCGACAAGATGACCCGCCTCGATCCAATCGTCCAGATTTCTATCGATTATTATTAATTACGTCTTAATTATCTCTCCGTTAATCCTTTATTCAATGAATCTCTTATGTTAACGAATATTCTACAATTCTAGAAGCAATTGTTTAAATTGAAAAAAGGAATATCGAGATATTAATTTTATGATAACGCAATATTGTGGATTCTAAGACAGAATGTGATACAATCACATTCATAACATAATATCTTCGAGTTGTGAAAATTATATTATAAAAAGATAAGCTAATTGTATTGAAATTGTACATTGTAAATTAATTTTTAATTATATAAAAATAATTTTTGATAATCTTTCTATTTATTTATTTTTATTTTTTATATAATTAATAATTAATATATATAATTTTTTTATATAATTATATATAATTTTTATAATTTATATAATTTATATATAATTATATAAACATTCATAATATGTTTTCAAATTCCAAGAAGAATTGTAACAGTAAATGTATCAGTAAAAATTTTGATATATTTATATGAATTGATCAAACTTTTATTTTATAGCGATAATAAATAAAATATTCAATCTTTTTCAAATTTTTCAATTATCTAGAAAAAATATTAAATATTATATTATATATATTAAACAGTATTATTATTATTATTATTATGTATTATTATATATTATATATAATATTATATATTATATTATATATATTAATAATACCTCTGAAGAAAGAAAAAAAATAAATAAATTATTTTCATAATAAAAAAAATTCAAGAAATAATTTTGAAATATAAAATATACCATATTATAAAATATATTGCATTATAAAATACATTACATTATAAAATATAACTATAAATTAATAAAATTTTATATTTCTTATCCATATTAAAAACGTAAATATAAAATTTTAAATTATTATATAATCCTATTTTTAATTATATTTTTTAATTATAGTTATAAAACGTGATTTCAAAATATTTCCAAGTGCAAAGTTAATAAAAGTTTAATTATCATGTAAATATTTAAGATTAAAATTATGGAGATAACCAAAATAGAATATTTCCAGTTCATAATTTTGTACATTATTATATTTATTTATATATATATATATCAAAAATAGTAAAATTTAATAAGAAATAAATTTCAAAAAATATCGATATATATTTTTTTGAAATATTCTCTAATGTATCACAATCGATATTCATAAAAAACTAAAACTTGTTGAAGATTCAAGATAATGTTGTACAAGTGCTAATATTTATAAAAAAAAAATTAATATAAGATTAAAATGTAATTGTGTCTTTTTCTAAACAAAATCTTAGTTGTGATTTTGATAGATTTTGATAGTTTTATTATTAAATATATTATTATTAATTGTAAAAACATTAAGATACTTTGTATTTAATTTAAAATTATTTTTAAAATTCTTATAATAATAATTATATTCTTATAATAATAAATAATATATATTTTAAATATAATAATATAAAATTTAAAATTAAATTTAAAAAATTTAATCTTGATAACTCATAATCTCAAAAATGTTTCTTGAATTTTATTTTGTTCTTTATAATTTTTCCATCCCAAAGTAAAATATAATATTCATACTTTTCAACAAAAAGACAACACGTACTCTTTATCTTCTTTATCTTTATCTATTCTTAATCTTCTCATGCATTCATGTACTATTCTAAACAGTTAATTATTTTATCATTTACTAAGTGCGTGATTTCCACTCATTATACTTCGTTTGATATCTTTAATGACTGGTAATTACTTACGTCGCGTGCCTAACGTCAAGGTTTCCATTCATTTTGATTGTCATTCTTTGCTCTTCACTTCCATTATGTACACAAAACTAGCATATCTATTTACAATATCTTCACACTTATATATGTTACATATATGACTCACATTAAATTATTTACTCAATATCATCTTTAACTTTCACTAATATGAATTTTTTTAAAATTTGTTTGATAAAATCGAATTTGAAGGATCGCAAAAAATAAAATATTTAATTTGAAGTTACATTGAAGTTATATATTTTCAAGATTAAATCCTTTTTGAAATACTATGTTGCAAATTAGGTTATAACATACAATTTATAAATCATAGATTATAAATATTTAATTAATTATAAAATTAGTTGTAAAATTTTTTATTATGTATTTCATAATTGTTTTTTCGAAATTTCTATATTTAATACGCATTATAAAAACGAAATTCAATTTCCTATAAATTTTAATCATGGAATAAATGTTTTAAAAATGCTAAAAGATCGATGTAACTTAAAGAAATTAAAGAAAAATCGATAAGAAATAAATTTTTCAATGATTAAAATACATGTTTTTAACAAAACTTATATTAATAATATTTATTAAGATAGATTATTTATTAAGATTATTATAATTATATATTTATTTTCATCATGCTATTTTAATTGTAATTATTTATGTAAAATATTAATATTTTCAGAAGGTATGTTTGAAAACTTGATTCTAAATAAATACAAAAGTTGTTATACAAAATTATCGATTGAAACTTATTTATTAAAACAACTGAAATTTAGACGAAGTGAAACACAAATAAAGTGAAATAATTCACTATTTTATGGTGTTTAGTCTCTGCCATTTTATAATTTAATAAATAAACTTCAACTGATATTTTTGTATATTAACTTTTTTATTTATTTTGGACTCTAGAATTAATCCGAAGATCTACGAATATATTAACTGTATAAAATGTATTGAGATGTATATTAAAGATCAAAAGTTTCAACGAAAATTTTGATATTATAAATGACGAAACCTAAAGAAAAAATTTAAAAATTTAAGATAATTTAAGATTAAATACAAAATATAAAAAAAATACGCATAATTTAATTACTTTCTAATAAAATTTCAATATTATATTGAATATAAAAATATATATATATATGATTTTATTATTATATTATCTATATTGAAAGTTATTGTAATAAAAAACATCTTCTTGTATGTACACTCAAACTATTCAGAGCATAGATCTTCACATGAACATTTTGTTATATTACAGTTGTTGCAAACTGTCAAGAAATTATTAATGATTCTTTCTTCATAAATTCTCATAACATTTCTATTTTCCATTGTGAATTATACAAAACTTCTTTCCATAATTTTTATTATGTATTCTAACTAGTAACAGACTTTATTATCATCGCGAAATGATCAGATGATAAACAAAATATCTATCTTCATTGAATTAATCTGCTTCGTGTAATTAACACAATTCTTTTCACGATGAATATTTTTGCAGATAGGATTTCAACTTGGAATTTTTTCCATTATTTATTTTTATGTGAATAAATTTTTTATCATTTTTTACTTACTGAATTTGTAATTATTTTAATAATAATATGAAAACGTCTACATTATAACAAAATATCAAAATATGATTAAAAACAAAGAATATGGAACTAAAAAATAAAACTACTTTTTAGTAAATTTAATATTAATTAAATTAAATAACATATGGATGAAAAATCATCATGAAATCAGATACTTCATAAATAATTTATCGAAATATCTTTCAAACTAATCTGCTATTATTATCCATTTAAATATGTTAACCGTTTAAATTATTCCAATTATTTAGCCATTTTTTTTTTTTTTTGGTTTAAAGATACTAAAACAATTATAACAACAATTTCTTTTATCTTTAATACTTAACAGCATCCCTAATGTAAGTCGTTCTCGACAATTTCATTTACCTATCTTCTTAATTTGAATCGGAAGACGCGAGAAATCGTGACTGAGGAAATTTACGATCTCGTTTAACGGTACGATTTATAGTGAGGGAAATTCACAAGGACATTAATCATTCTAATCAGAGAAACGGGTGCAGGAAATCCGACGAAAGCATATAGCAAGTCCGCGAATAATATGTTGTTAATATAAAGTTAATTGTTATCTACAGCTACGGGAATTAAATAAATGTTTTCATCAATTTTAAGCGAATATAACGCAACAACATACACGTAAAATCGTATTAACATTGACGTGACAGTAATTAAATGGAAATTATAAATCAATTATAGATGATTAATTTTGTCGTTCAACTGAAATAACAAAAAGAATGATATGTATATACGTTCATGACAACTATGGAGTTTTCGATAATTATATTCTTTTTATTATTATGCTTGATCACTTGATGAATTTTGTTGAGAGAGAGAGAGAGAGAGAGAGAGAGAGAGAATAAAGTATAGTATAGTATTTCTTTTTAACCAATACCAATATCAATGCTACTTCGATATCCATTAACTTTAATGACCGTAAAAACATCGGATTTCCTGTATTTTCAGAATATCGTCTGCTATTTTTCCTTTCTTGACTAAGCAACCAACTGTTATATACTCTCGAGTAGTTTCAACCAAGATACCGATCGATAAATCAATCGACAACTGCAACATTCTTTTCTCAATGTCTTTTTCTTCGTTTAATGGTCTCAGTGGTTTTTCTTTTCTTATCGTTTTTAAACAAGATTGTTAGTGATATTACATGACAACCTCTTAATTAAACTCAAAAATTGAAAAATTATAAGAATTGTCCTACAAAATGACAATGAATTAATTTTATTAATTCTGGCATTTTTTGGTGTTTATACTATTATTTTTTAAATTATAATTTATAAGAAAATAAAGAAAATAAAATAAAGAAAATAAAATAAAAGAAAATAAAATAAAATAAAGAAAATTCTTGCTTGTATTTATATTACACATATATAGAATTATTTTCCTTATTATATTTTTATATATTTTAATTTTTGTGTAAAAGATTCTATAGTACATGGAATTTTTGTCTAAGATTTATAATTGTTATATATTTCTGATTTTATAAAAATATGACAGAATTGAAAGTATAATTTCAATATTATTGTTTATTCCATCTACATATCATGTTTATAAAAGAATTTAAATCTAAATTATAAGAAGATAGTGATGCTTGATAATGATAACATTGACGATTCAAAAAAATGAGGTATAACTTTTTTGAGATGAATTTTATTTTGAATATAATATTACAATAATACAAAATATAATAAATCGATTAAAAATATATTGAGTTTAATTTTTAAAATTAATATTGTCACTTCTAATCAAATATTATGTTTCAATAAAAGTCTCGTCTATCAGAATATCAGAAAATTATAATCAATTTAAAATCTATGAAAAAATTACTTTAAAATGTAATTCTGAGAAAGTTAGATTCTATGATTTTCAATTAATTAATCATAATATTATCCGACAAAAACTTCATAATTTTCCCATATAATTTAATGCAAATAAAATACATATTTTGTCAAATAAAATAATCTTAAATAAAATATATTATAATAAAAATAATGTTAATAAAGCATTTTTTTGATTCAATTTTCAGATTTGAGCATATACAAAATAAAACAAAAAAAAGAAAAAAATATTAAGATGTCCAATCATATAAGTTCATATTTGACAATTATAATTTTAATTATGCAATTTTTATTAAAATACTATTTTTCATAAAAACTTCAATATTGTTAACACTATTATAGTCTTTCTTATATTAAACTTCTTAATTATTTTTTAAGTATACATATATTAATTTTTTTTCTTTTTGTATAGTACGTATATAATTTGTTTTCTAAATGAAAAAACTTAATTTATTCCAAATGTCACGTATTTTAGATTTAACACTTCATATAAACACAAATATTTTTGATAAAATTGTCAGAAATTATTTGAATATTTGAAAAATACAAATATTTTTAAATACAAATATTAATATTTTGAATACTATAATTTAATTTATATAATAAAAAAGTTTCCATTTGAAGAAAATAATGTACAACTCTGCAATACATATGTATTGTTATAGTTGTGAAAAAAATATGCATAGTCCTGAAAAGATAATTCTAATTGAACCATTCATTGTTCCTCTAACTCGTTTCTCTGATTATAATCAGAAAATATATGTGAATTATTCCAATTGCATAGACTATTGTTATATGCAAAAATTATTAAAATACTTTTTAATTATATTTTTAAATATTTTATAGAAAAACACTATGAAATAAAAAATACATTAAGTTAAAAATTTTATTTTCAGCATTTTAAATACAATAAAAAAAGGAAATATAATAATTATATAATATAATAAATATAGTGTTTTCATTTATTTTGTCTACTTTAATATTTTTGCTGCTTTAAAAGATACAAAAAAATAAGGAAAAAGTTATTTAGTTTATTATGCTATATTGCGATCTATGTTTATAATTTATGTTTTTTAAGGTAATTAAGATTTTTTCAAAATCATTTTTTTTAAATTTTCATTTTTCAAGTTATCATGAATTTTTCATTCAAAATCAATTTCAAAATTAATATATTTGAAATGCTTTTTATCAGTTATAATAATAATAATAATGAAAATATAACAATATTATTTAAAAAAAGAAAGTTGATGAACTTGAAAATCGTATAAGTATATATATATAAGTTATATAAGTATTCTAATCAATTAATTAAAAATTAATTAAAAATAATTTATTTAAAAAGATTTCATACATTTAATAATTATAATAAATAATTATATAATATAATTATAATAAAAAATTTAATAATTTATAGATTTTTATTTCTCTTTAAATTTATTTTATTTTTTCTTTTTTCTTCTTATTTCTTTCATGAAAAATATTTAGAAATATTTTTTTTGTTAATTTTTTTGTAATATTTATCAGTTAAAAAATTATTTCTTATATTTATTTATTATATTAGCAAATTTTTATTTCTTTAAATACTTTTGTTAATTTCATTTTTTAAATCTCCGTTTCAAAAATCACCATTTTTATCACGTAAAAATCTTCTATTTCTCTACATTTATTTTTTTAATTTCTCATTCTATTGGTTTCTTCTTGTTACTCATTTCATTTTCAGACTAAAAAAGAAAGCATGCACAAATAGTTATGCATACTTTAAAACTCTATAAGGACTCCTTAGCTTAGCCTGAAGAAAAAACACAAAAAATATAAAAGGATAAAAAAAATGAGGAGTGTCGATTAATATATAACCTATAAATTTAGCAATATTCAAAGTTTTTAGCGAAAAAATCTTTTCATGCTAGCAAGTCCGACCAGTTTTCACCTCTTGACCGTGAGGCACGTAATATTACGTCACGTGCCGAAGAAACATCTCGCCGCAAGAGAAAGATTCCCTTGCTCTTTCGATGTCGAGAATGCTCGTGTATTTCGCAACTCGCTATCGATATAATATGAATACTCATACATTTAGTATATACGTATTATACGCATATTATTACATATTCAACACGCATATTATTACATATTCCGATGATATTTCATATTCTTTATCATTTTATTAATATTGATTATTAAAATAATAATATAATTATAATATTTTTAAAATCGAATACAAATTAATTTGTTATAATGTATTTAGAATCATTTAAACGGTATATAAACATTGTAAATTTTATATATTACATTGTAAATTACATAAGATAATTTATTAATAATTTTTTTTTATTTATGTTTTTTTTATTATTCGTTCTTTAATGGTAATAACTTACCGAGATTTATTTTGTAAAATATACTACATAATTGTATATTATATAAATTTACATAATAATATAAATTTTATGCAATTCGATTTTGATATTATATATATATATATATATATATATATATATATTTGTGTGATAATTTTTAATTGTTTAAAGCGAATTATTTTTTATCATAGTTTTCATTTAATCATCATTTATTAGATTTAATATTAGTATTAGTATTTGGCTTATAAAAAATTTTACATCATTAATTTCACAAAAATTTGCAAAAATAATAATTTAGAGTATATTTATATTTTTATTATATATTAAATTTCTTTTTATTTTCATATTGATAATAACATAATATAGTACAATATAGTATAATATATATATATATATATATATATAATGTGATATATATTTTTCATTTTCAAATTCCTAAATTCTTAATAGATAATAAACTTTGCTCATTTTATTATAATCTTTTTTTTATGAGAAAATGGAAATTTTAAAGTCACATATACATATAAAAAAATAAAAAAAAAGTAAAATTTTTTTATTATAATTTATTAAATATAAATGTCATAAAAATAGAAAAATTTATTAGTCAATTCAATACATATTTTTATTTCTGTTGTCATTTAGAATTGAATTTTGCAAATGGTACGTTGGTAAATTAAGTAATTTTTGAAAAGATATTATAGAAATTACAAATTATTTTTATATACCTATCTTTTTTTTATATATCTATTCTTATTTTTATGTATCTACTTAAAAATAGCTTTTGAATTCTCTATTATTTATTTTCTTTATTAATTTATTAATATTTATATTTTAATAATTTAAGTTTTAACAATTAAATTACAATTAAATTAAATTAAGTTTTAACAAAAAAAAGAATTCTATATTTTAAAAAATGATGGAAGAATTTAAGAAACAATTTGTTATGTTTAATTTGTTAACAATCTTTTTATCAAATTTTATTAACAATCTCTTTATTTTGATTTTATATTTTTAAATTTTAGCGATTCCTTTTATCTTACTTATGTGGCTGTTTTTATCTTAATCAAGTGATAGAAGTTTTAATAATTTAAAAAATAATTTAAAAATAAATAGAAATATGAAGATAAAACAATAGAAAATATTGAAAATAAGATTTAGACGATTCTTGTAAGTACATTTGTGGAACATTTCAAAAATTCTTGGAATACAATATAAGGAAATCTCCAGTTCATCGAGATCTGCAAGTATTCACCGACAGCTTCCTTAACTTTCTCGTCTGACAAGAGTTTCTTTTAGATAGGAATTTTTGCAACTGCAAAAATAAATGGTAATCAATGGTAACTAAATTTGGCAAATAAAGTAGATCTGGCAAAAATTGTAATTAAATTTTTTCATTTGCGTCATTTCGATGAAAAATAAGTTTTCTCTTTGATGTGTAAAAAATATTCTTTGTAATAGAGTTATAAGAAATAGAAATTTATTTATTTTTATTTTATCTTTCTTATTATTTTACTATCTATTATCTTTCTTATTTTTTACTATTTATTCTAAGAATTTTTTTTAAATATATATTTAGAAGATAAAAAAATCTTGCTATTTTATAATCTATCTTTACAAAATATATCAATTTTTAAATGTATCTATAAAATAAAATTTTATACATACAAATTTATTACTAGAATAAAATATTTTTTAATGATTATTTTATAAGAGTATCATATAACTATATATGAAAATTTATGAACTAATTCATTTACGGTTAAAAATTAATTACTATTGAAAGAAGTTAAATAAAAAATTATTCGACTGAATCAATCAACTTTAGCTATAAAATTATTAACACATAATTAATATTATAAATTTAATTAAATAATTTTAAATAGTTTTCATAAAGAAAGAGAACAGAAAATTAAAAAATGTTGTGTTAACATATATCGTTATGAAACAATTATTAATTTAATAAAAAAAATTCAATGAAAACAAAATAAATAAACATTTATAAATCATAAATATAAATAAAAATTTAAAAATCTCCTATGGTTAAAATTTTGATATTCTAAAGAAACATTTATTTAATGTTTCTATCAAATTAATTAGTATTTCAAATTTAGAATAAAATT
Organism: Apis laboriosa; assembly: GCF_014066325.1. NCBI lineage: Eukaryota > Metazoa > Arthropoda > Insecta > Hymenoptera > Apidae > Apis > Apis laboriosa. The sequence continues at coordinate 1,781,361 of NW_025222966.1, read as the reverse complement.
AATAATGGATTTTATATATTATTTATCATTTTATTAAACTATATTAATTATTAATATTTTGATTATAATGCAAGAAACTTGAAAAAACTTTATTATATTAAAATCTATTTATTATCATGTTTGAGCAAATCATTTCAAATTAATTTAATAATGAGTTTATTATGAATTTATTATTTTATTTTCCTTTATTTTTTATCTCTTTATTTTTATTTTTGAATATTCATCGTTTTATATATTTTGATAAAAATATGAAATAAAAATAATGTTATTATTAGTCACATTAATAATTAATTAATAATATTAATTATATAATGATTATTATTGTAGAGACGATAAAATACTTTGAATAGAAATTTTATATGACTGAATCGAATTATATTCTATACATGATACCTGCAAAAAATAAAAGATGACTTATACAAATTGTTTCTTTTTAAAATTGCTTCCTTAGATTCTTATGTTAACTTATCAACGTAACAACGAGAACTCAAACGATAAAACCATCGCTTGATCGAATTCGATTGCAACGATTCGCAAATGCGAACATGCGGCGCAATTGTTGCTTCGAGTTCGCTTTGAACATTAAACCAGCCGCCCTGTGGCTAGTTTTCCGCTAGTTTTAGTTTCCTGGTATGCACTATACATACTCCGTACCACCTTGGTCTTGCAACAGTAGAACTTTCACCACCTCATATAATATTGCGAAAATTACGGACGTTCAAAAGAATATTTCAAAATTTGAATTGAGCTCGTTTACTGACAATCGACGAAATCTAGTAGAACTGGATTTTATAAACGGATAATAACAGCGAAGTAATAACTATGAAATAGTCGATCGTTTTGATTAGGAATTGAAAAAATTCTTCACCGTTTTTAACATCTATACTTAAAGCAATCAGCATACATACATATTTTTCAGATCTGAATTGGTATATAATAATCAATTAAAAGATTCACGCGACTTTCATTATTTTAATATTGAAGTAGTTAATAATAATTTGATTAAATAACATAAATAATTTATTTTTGAATATTTAAAAAGAATAATAGACATATAAAAAATTTTTGAATAATTTAATAATTTACTTTCAAATGTCTTTTTTCTTTTATATAAAGAGTTAATTATTAACTGTTTGTCTACATTCATTATTTTTTTTATATAAATAATTAAAAAATGAAAGAAATATTAATCAAAATAATCTGTCAAATTTTCGGAATATTATGAATTAACAATAATAAATTATTATTTTACTTATAGAAATCTAATACTCTTATTTTTACTTTTTACTATAATGAGATTTTATTATATAATGAGATTTTTAATTTAATAGTCTGTAACAATTATTTCTTGATATTTTTTATAACAAAAGTGAATAAATTATACTTTTTCATGAAATTATATATTACATAAATATTGTTTGTATTTTAAAAAAAAAAATCATTATTAATCCACATTAATGATAAAGATAATGAATATTAAAAAAATATTTAAAAAAATATTAAAACTTATTGAACAAAAATTAAATATATTAAGTTATTTATTTGCTTTTTTTATAAAAAGATATAAATCTCAAAAGGTAAAACTGAAGTTTTTAATTTGAGACTATTTGATCATAAGACTATTCAATCATAATAAATCGATTTTGTTCTGATAAAATGAAAATTGAAACTCAATAAAGAGAATAAAAAAAGAAACGTTAAGCAGGTTGTCTTATGATGGAGAACAAAATTTCTTGATATCGACGATCGGGACCAAATAACAGAAGGAAATTGTGCAATAGGAACTACGTTTCGTGAGAAATAACAGGCAAAGTGAAAGAATTCTGTTCGGAAGTCAAGGTTTACGAGCGAATCGAATTCCTTGACAGTAAATTGAATGGACTGAATAAAAAGACCTTTCTATTGTGTGATATGCAAATGAAAATAATAGAATTTAAGTTGAATAATGAATGTTTTAAGAGGTTAACTAATAGACAGAATTTAATAAATAAATTTCCGGTTTGTTAATTGTTTCCAAATTCTTTTATCTTTTATGAATCTTTTATATAAACATATTTAAATATAATAATAAGAAAAAAAATAAATGATTTAAATAAAAAGAAAAGAAACAATAATTCGTTAATATAGGAGAATAATGAAAAACATAAAAGATGCACAAAAAATTTTATGATACATTAATATAAATAAGATAATAAAGAATATATTAAATGGAGAAATAACTCGAGAAAATAAAGTAAATTTTATTATAAAAAAAAGATAAGTTTTAATAACTATTTAATTAATTATTTAATAAATTTATTTAATTTTATTTAATAACTATGAATTGATATAGAATAATATTAAAATATAACAAAAGATATAGATATAAAATATATAATATTATGAAAGAACAGAGACACAAAAAAAAAAAGTATTTAAAGAATCTTTAGGAGCGTATATTGTTTAGAACATTTCGCCTTGACTGAAGTGTGAACGTGACTTTGAAACTTGAGATGATATTTTCCAACCCAATGCCAATTTCCATTGCAATCAATATCATCCTATACTCGAGAAAATTTTTGTCAAACACTCACAGAATCAGTTTGCTTGAGAACAACTCTCTTTGTACAACACTTCTCCTGATTTTAAATAAAGAAATTTTCCTTAGGTTTATAAATGTTGCGTAATCAAAGAATTGATTTGTGGCGCCATTGGCTGTATATTTCACCAAAATGTGATCTTCCGAAATAAACATGGAGTTGGAAAGTTCAGAGGACGAGCTCTTTCTTTAATCATGAGCTCTTTCTTTAATCAAGGGAAAATTAAAATTTATTTATCTATTAAACCAAATATATTAAACTAAATTTAAATCTTTTTTAAACTTTTTCAGATTGAATTATTTAGATTTTTTTCAATCATTGAATTATCCTAATCACATAATTAATTTATTAAAAAAATAATAGATTTGTGTATAAGAAAATAAACGAAAAATATATGCAATAAAATTTTTCATGACTTTTTAATTACTACTATTACTTTTAATAATTAAAATATTATTTTTTGAAAAAGATAAAACAAAATTTACTTTTGATGAAAATATATTATATATAACATTTTATGTACTACATATAATATTTTAATATAGTGAAATTTATAAATTGATTAAAGTTTGTAATGCGATTAATCACGATAAATTTGATCAATAATTTAAATTTTAACTTTTAATTAATGTCTTCTTATAGAATCATTATAAAAAAAAATTAATTTATGATAAAAATTTGATTTTATAATCATGTCTGATAGTTTTTAAATTAGTTGATTGAACAGATTAGACATGATTTTTTGTTTTATCTTAAATTAAATGCGATTCAAGAGTTTAAAAAAATTACTTGGATGGATGGAGAGAAATAAAGTAATAGTAATTAATTTGGTAAGTTAACTGGTCTAGAATGAGAGAATTTAGTTAATTTGGAAAAGATAAGTGGAAAGGATAAATGTAATTTTAGAAGCAATTTAAATTGTATTTTAATTTGTTTCAGGTTTTAATCGTATTTATACATATAGAATTTTATTGAATAAAAACATATTTTTATTTAATTTTGAATATTAACTTGTATACTTGTATTATATTTTTTAATGGAATTCAATTGAAATAAAATACTTCTTTTTTTTTTAATCTTTTTAGATAAACATATTTAAATTTAAATTTTTATGTAAAATCTTTAATTGTATGAAACCTTCTCTATATTCTAAAATGTTTATACTTTCATAAATAAATTATGATGATAAATTGGTTGACTTTTTCTCTGTAATTGATTAATACTATTTACCTTGATATCATAATTGTCAAAAATATAACAAGAAAAGAAATTTGCTATAAATATATATAAAAAATGTTAATAAGATTCATATGAAAAAAATCAGAATATTTGTATAATCTTTTTTTATGAGTTTAAATTTGTGAAAAAGTGCCATGAAAGTCGCATAAATTTAATCATACAGATTTCGTATGTAAATAATATAAACATTGTATACATGTATATAAACATTGTATAACATGTATTTTAAATACATAACTTTTTAACGAATAAATTTTAGTTTTAAGAGAAATTATGGAAGAGTTTTAAAATTCTCTAAACAACAAGTATTTTAAATCCTGGAATTATATTCCTAGAATAATAAAATCAATTTTTATTATTAATATTATTAAAATTACTTTAATTAAATATGTAGTGTATTAAAAAAGATACAATGAATACAATTGAATTTTTATTGAGAAAAACGACATTTTATAATTATTTTCTACACTTTAATATAATAATAATGTAAATTACACTACATAACATATTTTATGATAATGTTATCATTATTACTTATAGATTATTTATGTTAAAATTGTTAAAACATAGAATTTATAATAAAAGTGATAAATTAATATTATATTAAAATCATAATATTCATGTTAAGTATTCAATGATTTATAGATAGTAATATACATATAGTGATTCACTATATATATATACTATAACAATATTTTTATATTTATATTTTTTTTACATTTTTTATAGAAGAATTGTATGAATTGTATAATATCTTATTCGAAATTTTTCAAAATATTATTTAATTATTCTAATTAGAAACGGTTGAATGTTGTTGAATAATATCCATAATGGAGAAACGTTTCAATTATAAATTTAAAATATTAATGTTTAAAAAAGATTAAAATATATTGATTTGAATTAAATGATATGGATAAAAATCATATAGTTATTTATATATTTTATTAATTAATTATATATTTTCGAATATTCAATAATTATATATTTTCGAATTTTTTTCAATATTTTGTTTCAAACTTTATATAAATTTCTTTAATTCATTAAAATATTCTTTAATTCATTTAACGAAATATTCTAACAAAATATATAATATATGGTAAAGGAAATCAAAATATAGAAAAATTCAACTCTATCTCTAATATTTAAGTCTATAGTTTAATATCGTATTATTAAATCACTACAAGGATATTATGAGTGATCACAAAGTTAGAATTGGATTTGGTTTAGATTAGCTAATTTTAATTGTATATGTAGATATAATTATTGTCATAATTATAATTTCATAATTGTATTTTGAATATTATCATAGAAATTATTAATTCGAAACATTAAATCAGTTGTATTTATAATTTTTTGTAATTAATATGCAAATTCTTTTCATATTCTAGTTCAACATTAATTTTTGTAACGTTTCTTTGTAATAGAAGTAAAAAATTTAAATTGTTCTAAGATATATAAAGTTTTAATATTTTAAGATATATAAAATTTTAATAAATTAATATTATTAATACAATCATTAATTTATATAAAGATTTTTAATTAAATTTCTAAATCAAACTGTTTGCATCAAAAATATAATTGAAAATATATAATTTACTATATTTTTATATTTTCTTTAATCTTTTTTTTCATATTTTGAATAACATCTCAAAAAATAATAAAAATCAAATTCATATTCCAAAAAATAGGATTTGTAACCTATAACTATAACTATAAATACTAATATAATACTATATATATGTATGTATATATATTATAAAACATATTTATATTACATATAAGAATTGTATGTTAATACTATATTATTACTATATCTATTTTACTTATTATTACTATATCTATTTTACATTTCAGAAGATGATTTTTAACACTTGTGTTTTCTATTATAAGTTATTAAAAAAAACTTTTTCATTTATATTTAATGTCCAATAAAAATCTGAAATAATAATGTTAAAAATTATTTTCAAATCTCAACTTATTTAATAGATATTTCAATCATTAAAAAGTATTAATTTACATTTCACAAAATCATGTTAAACAATATCTCATAGACTCATAGACCATGATTTTTTAGTTTCTTTATTCTTCCTATCGAGTCACTCACGACCACAAAAATATGATTCTTCTCTTTATGATCAAATCAGCAGTTCGAACGAGAATTTGAATGATGTTCATAGTACAATCGACCTATCGATTTGATCGTATTACAGCAGTGAAAGTTATACTGTTACGCTATGAAAAAAAATGTACAGGATAAGATTCACTTAACAGGAAGACCGGTCCAAGGATCCAGAAATTGACTGGCTATTAAAAAAAAATATATGTACTGAAATCATCAGTAATATATATTAATGACCAGTATGAAATTAATGACCATAATTTGAAATTATTTTCTTTTCTTTCTTATATTGAATTCTTATTTTTTTATTAATTTCAATTTACAAGTATGAATTACAGCTATAGATAGTAATTTTATTTACTTCGAATAGATTTTTGATGAGAGAATTGTTTAAATCTAATGTAACTATTTTTTAAATGGATTTTATACAAAAATTTTTAATTTTTTTGATTTTGATGATTTAATTTTTTTAATTTTGTAGTATTCATATGTAATTCTAAACTCTTATAATAATATTGTACATTGAATCAAGTATAATAATAATAATAATAATAATAATAATAATAATAATGATGATGATGATGATGATGATGATGATGATGATGATGATGATGGTGATGATGATAATAATAATAATAAGTTATATATATACAATGCTTATTGTAATATAATATATATGTTACATTACACATATATATGCATACACATTAATAATATATTATTGTTACCTATTCTTAATATATTCGAAGAATAATTGCAAGATCAATTCTAAAATGAACAAGTAAAAATTGTACAAATAAAAAATGAAACGATAAAAAACGGAATAGAATAGTAAATTCATTTCATCTAATGTAAACTTAAATTGTTTGTAACTTAATAAATAAATCTCAATTGATATTTTTGTGTATATCAACATTTGTTTTTATATATCAATTTTTATTGTTTAGAATCTGTCCTTCAAAGATATTCTATGCATATATTAATAAAAACAACTCTTTTAATAAAAATATTATATAATAAATACTATATATTGACATGGTATATAGAATATTCATCTTCATTACAAAATTATTACAAACATAAATCTTATATATTTTATTTTGAATATCTAATTACATAACCTAAAAATACTTGAAAATATAACAATGAATTTTTTTAGAATTTTTTGCATGATATAAATGTGTGAAGGATATTTTGTCAAATTTAAAAAATCCCAGTATGTCATTCAATAGACTGAAAAAATAGTATATTATTATTAAGATCAATAAATACCATATTATTTCCTCGAAAATTTATAAATTCACTTTAAAAAATAGCTAAAAATTCTCTATAAGAAATGAGGAACACATTGTTCATTGTATTCAAAAGCATCTGACTCATACAGGAAATTCCAGACTAACATAATTTTTCGAGATCTACCTAAACGTAAAGAGAAGTCGATGGTTTCTGAACTGGTGAAAGGCCAGACTCAACTCCCCCTATCTCGTGAAACGTCGTTACCGTCTGCACCGTCTCGAGAAAGTGTATAGCTTCACGCGATGAGATCGTTTCGCGCCAAAATGTATCGTGATCGTAAACGCATTAGAGGAAATGAACGATCATGCGAACTGCCCCCGAAGCGACGATCCATTATCGTCGATTTCTATTGTTTTCCAGGGAGCGATTAACCGCTTCCACGATGCAACCCAATGAACAAGATCGGCTCCGATCTCGAAGCGTTGTATCGTCGTACACAAGTATAAGCCAATGGTCGATTCGCCTCGTGGAAATCCCATTATTATAGCGTTAAAACGCTTATGACCGGTGAAACGCCAATTGATCGCAGGAATCAGTGATAATGGACATTTTCCATCGAGAAAGGGGATGAATCTGCTCTGGCCAAATCATCATTCATCGTATTCTTTTTTTTTCTTCTTTTTTTTTCGTTTTCTAGAATAGTCCTATTTCCAAATGAATTGAAACTCTCTTTTGTAACGTTTTAATAACTTGTAACCCCTTTCTTTATACATATAAGACAAGTAAGAAAAATTAAAGCAATTCATGGAAACTAGCATTGTCTTTGAGTTGAATAATGAAAAAATTAGTTTGATATTACTGTATAATATGGCAATGTGATTAAAATAATTAATATTATTAAAATAAATAAATTTTTTATAAAAATAAATAAATTAGAAATTAGAATTAAAAATGATAGCAAACGATGATTTTCTAAAAAACATTTTACGATTCCCTATTATTATTTTAAACACTTTGTGATGTCCTTTATATAGTTAATTAATAATACGAAAATTAATTTATGAAAATTGCAAAACATGCAATTGCAAGAAATTCATTAATGTATAATATATAAAAGATAAGTATATATATTCATCAAATTTTAGAATTCTAATATATATTAACACAAATGTTATATGTTAACACAATCCTCAGATATTGATATATTTATTGATATTTTCTGTAATTTATATTAATTCTTAAAAAAAAATCTTAAAGAATGGCCAAAATTCAGATTGTTCTATAATATAAAATCAGATAATATAAAATTCTTAATAACTTTTGAAGGAACAATATTTTAATTTATAAATAATTTAATATTGCAAAACTTAGTTGCTGATCAATTGATATTACCATATCACAATATTGCGATATGGTATAATATATTATTAATTGCCTAATTAAAACTTTTAACGAAAAACTTGAAATATATCATTTAAACACATTGATTGATTTTATTTTTATGCAAACTTTTATGCAATATAATATAATATGTAATATATTGCGTTAAGATATATAGATCTATTATTTATTTAATACTTCTATTTTTTGCATAAAATAATATGAATATATTCTCTTTAAATTCTTCGTTAAGATAACTGGATAGAAATGGAAATTGCGATATAAATCGATTGAAAATTAAATTACATGACTTAATAAATAAAACTAAACCGTTATTTTTATTTAACTTTTGATGATTACTGTATGATTATAGTATTATATTATATTATAATATTATATTATATTGTATATTATAGTAATACTATTAGTATATATATATATCAGAACTATAGTATGTAGTATTATTATATATTATATAATACTATTATAATAATATTATATAATATATAATATATTATATAATATAATTATAATATCTGAAATCGATTCACACTTTCCTCATAAATATATATTATATTATATTATATTAATTTATTTCAATGAATATATTTTCTATAAATAATTCTTTAATAATGTAAAATTCGAGTATGATAAAATACTAATAGTTATCAAATGAAAAATTAAACTATAGTTAGAATTATTAAGATAACAATAATCAAAAAGTATGAGAAAATTAGTAAAATTAGTAAATTAGAAAAAGTATGAAAAAAGAGAATAGAAATTTTTTCAAAAAAAAAAAAAAAGAAAAAATTAAGCAGAAAAAATGAATTAATTCGCTTTAATTTTTAAAATTGTTATAGTATAATATTATTAATATAATGATTTGTTAAATACAAAAATCTAAATCAAAATTATTCTCTTTCTTAGTGAAAAAATTAAATATTATTTGTAAATAAAGCAGACTTAATTATTTTATAAATATAATATAAAAATTGATAACTCATTAAAGATAATATGTAGAATAATTCTAATTGCCAAATTAGGTAGACTAAGATAGGTTAAATTACCATACAATTCGATAAATAAAAGTAGTTCAGAATCTTGAGATTCGCATGATCATAATGCACTGGCGAATTTTCTCAATTAAGCGACTGAGCTAAATCTCATAACAATGATGTTGCTAGCTATTGCGTTTCGCCGGTCTGGTAAAAGTACGGTTTGCGTAATGGATTGAAATGTAGATGAGGACGGAATATGGGAAAATGATGGAATAGGAAGAATTGGCTCGAATTCAAGGACGAAGCGTTTGTAAAGGAAAAATGAAAGTTTAATAGTTTTCTTATTGATTTAGTGATCGAAAGAATATGCGATTAGAGCGATTAAAAAAGGATACATGTGATTTAAATCTTTTAACGGAAAAAAAAATTCGCTCTTTTATATATATAAAATATCGAAATAAAAAGTGTGATAAATATAAAAAGAAATTTAAGAGATGGAAAACAACTGTAACTTATTTTGAAATGCCATGATAAATTATATTGCAAACTTTTTACTAAACTATCATTTTTGATAATATAAAATTCTTAATAATATAAAATAAGTTTTAATATATTTTAATACATAAACAAGTAAAACTTTGGCAATTAAAATATAAAGATTTTAGTATGTTTCAGTCCATTTTTAATTATAATAAAATTTATAAAATTTATAAAATTTATAAAGTTTCAACAGATTCTACATTTTTTATAGCAATTTATGTAATATTACTGCATTCGTTTTTAAAAATATTCATGAAATATATGCATTTGAAGATCATATGTATATAATATTCATGCATTTAAAATGCTATAATTTCTTTCTATCAAAAAATTTCAATATAATATTTTATAACATAATATTCTACACTATATTTATAACATTTATTATGATTTCGAAAAACTGATTTCTTTATTATATTTGAATTGATTCTCAAACAAAATAGATTATAATAATGATATTATTTTATTAATTATATTATATAAAATATATTAAAAATTTTTATTTGCTTCAAAAAAATGTATACTATAATTAAAATGTATACTAAAAATGTATACTATAATTATGATGAAGTGATTTATGTACTTATATATGTCTATTATAATACCACTTATATAATCAAAATATATCTATAAATTTCATCTGTAAATTATACAAAATCTATCTAAACATTCTAAGATTAAAATGTCATATATGAACGAAACTTAAAAATATCTTTAAAATTTTCATCAACTTTTATCATCGATTTAAAAATTAATAAATATTCATCATTCAAGTGCATCATTCAATTTATGACAAATATAACACTTGAATAGTACAAACAATATAATACATGAAACAAATATAAATCTTAATAAAGATAAACAAGTAAATAAATATAAACAAACAAATATAAATATAAACATTCACATTTCGAGCAATTTCATTCGTTTCACAAATCAATCGCATAATTTCAAATATGTTAATTTTATCTTCTCCCATTAAATTTCATCTCCTCGAGAAATCTGGTATAAAGAAAAAAAAAAGGAAAGATAAGAGTTCGTTACGAAAACGACGAAACTCGCAACACTCGGTCGTTTCTCTTCCGAACTTGGTCTCCTGATTCCCAGGCTGACGTGTTTTCCACGAAATTGCATCAAATTCTCGCATCACGAGATATTCTAAAGATTCCTCATCATCGTTGCACTTTTTCTTCCCGCGCCTACAAACATTCTAACCGGCATGCAACCGTGAAAACCCCACGTTGCGATGACAGCCTTGTTCAACGACAAAGAAAAAGAAGAAAAATCCCTGTCGAGCATCTCGCGGGTAAACATTCCATAAGCATTGGATATTATCTTTCTAATGAATCATCGCGTTTCCTCCGGCAACGAGGTCGGCGAATTTCACTATTCTCGATTTTGGAACGCATACTAAAAAGTATAAGAGAAAGAGGGCACATTACAAGTCTTTCTTCTTATAAAAAAAATTACAAATGTTAATTTTAATAAAAATTTGTATATAATAGAGCATTTGTAAATATTTTTAAAAATTTATTTTTGATAGAAAATCTTTTCGAGTATGTGAAGTCAATCTTTAAATGTTTATCATTTTTTCATATTTTGAATAATGAAAAATTTATCTAAATATTTTTTAGACGGATAATAGAGAGTAATAAAGTAAAACTAAAACTTGAATATTTCATAATTTAAAATTTTCCTTTACTTTATATCATTACAAATTATATATTTTAGAAAAATTAAATAATATCGAAACTGTAAGAATTGATTTTGCTCCATTAAAATAATATTTCATTAAAAAAGAAATGTTTTATGTATAACTCATTATGATCTATGTATTTATATTATTTCACATAACAAAAATATTGTTGCTTTCGACAATGTAAATTGTTAATTGAATTTTTGTAAAATGTATAAATATGTATAAAAAAAAACTTCTATGACTAACTGCATATATATAAAAGTATTTATATAGTATATATATAAGTTTTATTCATATCTATTTTAAATTTTAAATTTTCTTCGAAATAATAAAAGAATTCTTTTATTACAATTTTTAATGATAACGAAATACGTTTTTTTGCGATATTTTTAAAAAAAATTTTACGTTGAATTACAAGAATTATTTTATTGAATAAAATATATTATCTATTAATTATTCAATAACTAATTAAAAATAATTAAAATAATAAATTGTTTAACTAATTAAAGCAATATTACAACAACATTACTTAAAATATTACATTACGATAAATATATTTATTTAGTAAGTGAAGAAAAGATTACTAAATGACAAATAGTTGACAGACATGATAAGAAACTTGTTTCTTATCATGAATCAAACTATATAATTCCTTCATATGATGTAACAAATAATATTACAAATTTTCAATTTTTAATTGATTGATGATATGTTCAAATTTATTAGACTTATAAAATTTAACAATAATTCTTTTATGAAAAATTTTTAAGATGAAATATTACAAAAAGATATAAATAGTTATTTAACAAAATAATAAAAATTAACACGAAAGAATAACAAAAAATGAAATACGAAATAATATAATATAATAGATAATAGATATAATAGATATGTTTGATTAAATAGATTTAAAATACTTGTGTGTACTTATGAAGTATGTACTTATGTACTTATGTACTTCATAGAAATGTGAAACATATTATTACTTATAATTATAATTATAATTTTAATATTTTATTTCAATAATATAAAAAAAATTTAGTAATAATGAAAAAGAAATAAATATGAAGAAAAAACATTCGAAAATAAAAAGATAATTCAACCGAAAGAGAAAAAAAATTAGTATATGCAGAAATATAAAAAATAAATATAAATATAGAAAATAATCATATACACAAAAGATAGAAAATAAATGTACATACTTTAATTATGTAGATAGTTAGATACTATAAACTCCATTTACACATACTTTAGATATAGAAAAAAAGACAACGCATAAAAACATAGAAGTTAGAAACAAAGAGTAAATATACATATTCTGACAGATATAAATCTAAATACTAAAGGTACACTCTTTGCAGATACTTGAGAAAACAAAAAGGCAATGCATAGATAGACAAAAAAAAGATACTTATCCACACTTGGAGAGACAGAAAAACAATAAAAGAAGAGAGAGTATACATACAAAAAAAGAAAGACAAAACAAATTCACACAACAGATAAACTCAGAAATGAAATATACGTACTAAAAGACACAAAAAATGTATACGGTAAACAGAAAGAATCGCACGACCCTGTAACCCAAACGCAATGGCGGCCTCTTCAAAAGATTCACGATCGCCCGTTCAGATTTATCGGCACGAGGATCGTTACATTGGTTACATCGGTAACAAGAGAGAGAGACCCTGAAGAGGGGGTTCGAAGTGCATATACTGACAGTCGGTTGGTAGGGAGATTTTTGTTCCAATAGTGGTGGGACGAAAGTTAGGTGTTACTGAGTACCAGAAGACGAATTGGTGACTGGACGGAGAGAGGCGGAAGGGCGGGGATCCGCGAAGAAAGGCAAGAGCTATAAAAGAGGCACCGGTTCCGACGATGGGCATCAAACACCTCAACATGAAGGTACGTGGTAACATAGGCATACGTGAGCCTCTCGATCTTTACGGTGTTTCTTTTATCATCCGTTTTTCTCTCCATCTCTATTTCGAAGAATTCACGCGATATTTTCATTACAGGTGTTCGCGATTACGATTCTTTTGGCGCTCGTAGCCACTGCCTATGGTGAGTAGTAACCTAACCAGTGAACGAAATATGTTATTTCTATAAATAGAACTCCTGGATGAGTTGAACTCTTGATGAATCACGTCCAGTAGAAATTTTATCTCAACGTTTCGTAAATATTACTATCTTTATCAGGAAGGGGATTGTACTGATATTATGTGTCATCTGATTCCTGACGAAGCTAGCTGAAAGGAACGATTGGGATAGATCTGGTGGTTTGAAATAAAAGTAATTGTATAAATTGCTAGATCGTGAAAAGGTTTACATTTTTAAAGTGAATGTGCAAATTTATCAAAAATGCAAAGAATATATCGTGATTAGTATATTATGATTCCGATTAATCAAGGAATGATCAATGTTTGTACGTATGAAAAACGCGATTGGAACGAGCTTTCTTACCCTCGGGAGAAGACGTTAATCGAGTGACGGGTAAAAACGTGCGCACGCTCTCTCAATTTTCACGATCGCTTGCCTTCGATCGTTAATCGAGTTACTACGAAGTCAAATAGTCCGTATACTTGTAATAACCGCGGGGAAGATTTGAAAATAAAAGAAATATAGTTAACAAATAAGTATAGACAATAAATAGTTCGAAATTGATATCTTTTACATGCATGAAATAGAAATAACAGTTCGATTTATTTTAGCATGAGTATTTCGTTCAATGGTATTAAATTTTAAATAATTTTGAAACATAGTGATGTATTATATAAATTTTGATAGCAAAGAATTAAGATAGATACTTTTTAATAATTTATTCGTACAATATTTCACAAACTTTCGTGTAAAAATTGTAACGTTTTTCTTGTATGATAACAAAACAATAATACAAATATATAATTTTTAATAAAATAAATTGACATGTTTATTATTTATATTTTTCATTTGGAATTTGTATTTATTTATATAAAATTTTATATAAATTTAAAAATTTCATAATTATTTCTTCTCCATATCAAATTCGATATGCAGATTTCTTATTCTTATTAATCAAGGATTAAATATTGTCAGAAAAGAATAATCTTTATTGTAAAAATATTTTTCTCCTTTCTATATTTCTAAAAATATTCAATAACGATTTCACATATTTTATCAACCTATTTAACATATTAATCAAAGTTCAATAATTTATAATAAATATCAATACTTTATCAATTTTCATTATTTAGTCAAAAACATTGGATTATTTTGTTTCACTTTACAGCCGGTTACATAAGCAGCGGTTGGTCTGGTGGAGGTGGTGGCTGGAATGGAGGTGGCGGTGGCTGGTCTGGTGGCGGTGGTGGTGGTGGCTGGAAATACGGAGGTGGTGGAGGTGGAGGCGGAGGTGGCGGAAAAATCATCAAAGTGATCACTGTTAGCGGTGGAGGCGGTGGATGGCCTAGTGGGGGTGGTGGTGGATGGGCTGGAGGTGGTGGCGGATGGCCGAGTGGTGGCGGTGGTGGATGGAAAGGAGGATGGAGCGGTGGTGGTGGTGGATGGAGCGGCGGTGGAGGAGGCGGTAAGTAATTAATATGACTTTTGAAATATTTTTCTAAAATATTAATTCCTTTTTCTTTTTCTTCTTTCTTTTCTTTATTTATCTTATCTTTTTTTTCTTTTTTTTTAAATGTCAATAAATTTGAAATATTAATGAAAAATATTTGGAGTTAAATAATATATGATAATGAATTTTTAACAATCCTTTTTCTTTGTATTTTTTGTTTTTTTTCTGCGTTTTGATGTCAATTTTGAAGTAGGAACTTTGATTGAAATTGTTTGAAATTATCACAAATTTTTCTATGATCTCTTTTTTTTTTTGCTTCAATTTTCTTTTTGAAGTAAGAATATTAATCGAAGTTAGTTAGAAGGAATTTTCTGTTTTTTTCTTTTTTTCTTTTTTTTTTCATTCTTCTTCTTTTTTTTTCTTAATTTCGATTGATTGAAAATGTTCAAAAAAATTTCTATGATCTTTTTCTTTTTTATTTTTCTTTTTCCTTTTTACTTTGATAATTTTTTTTTTTTACTAATTTTAAAGTAAGAATGGTTAATCGAAGAAGTTGAATGTTATAATGAACTTTCTATAACAGCATTTTTTTTTCTCTTCATTTTTCTTTGTTTTTATTCTACTAATTTGACAACCATTTTATATCAGTTTGGCAATAATAATATTGAAGATTTGTAAAATTTTAAAAAATGTATATAACGAAATGAAAAGCAATGAATCACGAATGATTTTTTGGGTCATGAAAATTACGGTTTGATTTAGAAAGACGGATCTTTGTTTGATAGATTTGTTGAAAGCGTAATGCGTTAATTAGCTGGTTAAGCTGGAATTCGAAGGCAAAGGGATTTATTTACATGTTTGTTTATGAGAAATGTTGCTGCTGATTCTTGATTTAATTTATTGAAATAAGAGAAGATAAATGGAATGATTTTTGAATTGAATCGATATAAAAAATTATTCGTAGAAGTAAAAATTGTGATTAATTATATAATTTTATTGGAATCTAGTAAAAAATATTACGCAATCGATTATATTTGATATAAAAAAAAGCGAATATGAAATGTTAAAAATAATCAATTAAATATTAAAATAATTATTAGATTCAATTAAAAGATGATTCAATGAAATATGAAAGAAATATTAAAAACTTTAATATTTATTCAAACTTGTTGAATTATTAGACAAAAAGTTGTTTTATTTTGCTTTTTTCTATTCTTCTTACTTTAATTTATTTTGAATAAATTTTCTCTTATTTTTTATAAAAGTAAAAATATTTTTTTTCTCCACAGTAAAAAATCTAAAAATAACTGATAAAATATACGTAATTTTGGCTTGTATTTTTCGCTTATCATTAACTAGATTAATAATATCAAATAAATTTTATTAAACAAATAAAAAATATCTACAGCGTTTATTAAATTTTATAAAAATTAGTATTTCTAAAAACACGTGAAAATAAATGAAACAAATTGAAAATTCATCATCAAATAATTCCATGCATTTTACAATATTTTTATAATTCTTACGGTTTTTTAAAAATATTTGTCTTAAGAATCTAATAGAATTAATTATTAAAATTTATTTTTTCTTAAAAGTAATTTGAAAGTTATTGAAAGTACTATATAATCAAATTTTATATAAAATAATTTAATAATTTCACGAAACTATTATAAAGTATAATGAATTCGTGATTCATCTTCGCTTCCTCCTCTCTAAGATTGCTATTCGCTTCGAAGATTTATCAACCAAATTATATAAAATTAATTATTCATTCATAAGACATCGTATATTAATATATATAACCGAATAATACGAATATAATTATTTTTTAACCGGAATCGGATGGAAAGATGAGACATCGGATAAATTACTTGGTTTAGTTATTCGAAATGCAATATCTATATATTTACCCGAAAATGAATGGATCTCGACTAAATTTATACCAGTTTAAATGCCAATTAAGCTGTTTACGTAGAAGATTCGATGCACAAGCCGATAAAAAGTCTGCCAGCTATTTTCCCCTCGAGGAAGTGGAAAAATAAAAATTCGGCCGATTTCATTTAAAAACACATTTGTCCATTTCCCCGCGTAAAAACTAAATGTTCGATTTTCCTTCTCAATCTGGGCCTTAATTCTAATTAATTAAGAGACTTTAGATTTTTGATGAAATAACAATACAACGAGAAACAAATTTTCGAAATCGAGTATAATTGGAACGAAGCGACATAACGAACAATCCCACCTGGCTTGTTGGGGTTCCATGCTTTTGATTAAAGAGTGCTTCGCATTACAAAATAATGGGGAAAAAAACAACGAGGATCGTAAAAGACAAAGAGGCTCGTAAACAAAAGCGCGTCACCGGGGCCATCGTCCGATGAAGAAGAGTGTCGTCCCTTCGCGATTAACGCACGAAAAATTCTTTTCAGGCTGGTGGTAAAGGACAAACCGGGGACCAGGCGAATAATTAGAAGGAAATTTTGCTCACCGATCACCACCAGTGCACATCTTGGCTGTAATCACCGATTCTCGGTTCACGAAGAGATAGTCCTGACCCCTCTCCTTACCGATTCTTTTTCTTCTTCTTCTTCTTTTTTTATTCTTGTATGCGAGGAAGAGCATCGCGAACGAATAATGCATCCATGGAGGAAGAAAGCGGAAATAACATGATCGCGACTGAGGAACCGTGTTTCCATTTCGCGAATTCCGAGATATAAGCGCGCAGAAAATAAAAGAGAGAACAACAGTAGATCCATGGACAGCAAAGAATAAGATCACGCTTCCAAAGTTTCTTTTCTTCCTGGTGATGTGTTGAAAGTGAGCTTTGGTTGTACGTACGTTGGTAGAGATTGCCAATCCACTTGGAGGCGAGCTTTGGATTTGTTGTCGAATTACATTATTAAGATATGAAAATTGTCTACACAAATGTGTCCGTATAAATGTGTTTTCTTTCGATTAAAAATTAAATCTGATATATTTGATCTGTTGAATTCGTGGAATGTCTTATGTGAGGGTATGGGTATGGGCTATTCTTCGATCAAAATATTTAGCAAATAATATTGTAGATATTGTACATTTAATCCCATATCGTTATAGTATATACATGTATGTAAGATCCAGTTTTCAAGTAAAATGAAATAAAAATACGAAAATTGATATGGGAGAAAAAATAATTTACACTGTATAGGATTCTTTTTGTACCTTTATAATTAATTTACACATTTTGAATCAGCAAGAATTAAAAAAATTTATTGACACACAAAATAGTTTATTTTCTATTTTCATCCCTTTTGTCCAAATTTAAATATTTTAATTAATAAATAAAATATGAATTATTTATTTCTTTTCCTTATCTGAAACAGTATATCGTTTATTTGTAATTAAAATTTCAATTTATGTTTTTTTATTTTGCGTATCTTTTGTTCAAAATTTTTTAAAACTTAAAAATATTATAAAACTTTAAAAATAATAATGAAGAAAATGAAAAGTTATTAGAAAAAAAGAATAGAATATTGAGATGTAACGATCAAAATTGAATAAAAATTGTTATAATTGATCAACAAACAATTTTCTTAGAAAAAAGAATCGGACTATTAGGAAAAGAAAAAAAGTAATTATAAAATTTGATATTTTTAATAATCTAATTTCATTGTTTCAATTTAATAAAGCATAGGAAAGCATTGAATTTCTATTTTAATTTCTTTTTCTTGTATTTATTATAATTTTAAAAAATTATAAAAAATAAGCAATAAACATTTGTGTATATTTAAAGAGTTGTAAAATAAAGAATGAAATTATAATCGAAAAAAAACATCTTCTTTTAAGATTTTTTAAAAATCTTTTTCTTATAAAGATTTTTTATCAAATAAATTATAAAGAAAAAACAAATAATTTTTAAGATTCACAGAAATTCACTTATAAATCAGATTGATATTTTTCATTTCTTGCGTTTTTTTCATATTCCATATCATCATTTTTTTGTATATTAGGATTTAATAATAAATGATACGAATATGTTGCCATTGTACGCAATAATGCAAAGCGAATACGAGTCTGAAAAATGTGAATTAAATGCATGTTAATTCGCCCGAATTCTGCGAATCTACTTTCGATTTATAAATCTATGCTCATCTTGTACAAGGGTGAAAATTAAAATCGCTGTGAAACAGTCGTAAACGGCCAAGCCGCGATTATTGCTGAACCAATGGATTTACTATCGTTCCAGCTTGCGGCAATAACATTTTCTTGGTTACGATATTGCAATGGCATAAATATCATGGACATGGTATGGTTAAAATGATCGACTCGAGGAAAATATCAGCACGGTATGGATATGCGGCCATGAATTTGAAGAGTGTGAATGCAATTGAAAGTAAAATTCTTATGAAATTTTTTGCAGTTGAATATTGCATTGAAAATGATTACTTGAGAATAATTTTCGATCAGTGTCCGCTAGTGAAAAATAATTCTGAGAGCGATTTTTGCTTAAACATATTTAAAAGACGAAGTTTTCCTTTTAAACGTATTTGCATTTGAAACATTCATGAAGCATTCGTGAGATTATTTCTTACTATAGACATTAAAATGAAACGAAATGTACAGGTTTATTCATAACTTTTAATAAAATATACTTCCTATAATAAATATCAATAAATTTGATCAAGAAATTTTATGAAGTACAACCTATTTTAAAAATATTATTTTAATTGATTTTATAAATTTTTGTTTAATAATTTATATATAATCATATTTTACAATTAAATATTTATATATATTTTCCAATGAAATATATTTTTATAATGTTACTCTATAAAATGAAATTTTAAAATTTCATTTTATAGAATATTTATCAAATTTTATATAATCATATCTATGATACATATAATATAATATAATTGAATCTAATAATAAATATAATGATATAAAATTATTATATCATTATTGTCATTATATATTGTAAAAATTTTATATATTAATTTTAAAATATTAAATAAAAATAAAAGATAAAAAGTTAAAAAATAATAATCTAAAAAAAAAATAAAAAATAAAAATTTCAAAACCTTTGAAGCATTTCATAAATTAATCAGAAACAATCTTTCGAAAATAAAAATCTAGAAAATTAAAAAATACAAGTTTCTTCGACTATTAGAAAATAATCATACATTGCGAAGGTCGCAATCATGAAAGTAACAATTATTTTCAAACAATCACTCTCAATTTGTAATCTAAACTTAACTACAATTGCTCTTTCGAGAGTAACTCTTGACTTATTCTCATTCAATATATTCGCATTCAAGCATATTTTTTACAAACAGATATTGGATTGAAATGATAATAACTTTCATTCTCAGTGTAATATCCATTTATTTAAAAATACTTTTGAGAAAAACTCTCGAGTTTTATTCTCAAATGAATTTGAGTCTGAATATAATATTTTTAATGGCCGTTATTGTTATTTGCTATTTTTGTGATTTATTGCCTTGAATTATGGGTATGAGAAGTAGAACAAGGATTTAATTGTAATTTTTATTAATATTTATAGTTCAGATTAAATGAATTCTATTTACATGATACATAATATATTTTTATTCTTTTTATTTCTTTTTCTGTCCTTTTTTTTTTTATCATTTGTGTTTTCTTTTTGACTAATATCCGAATTTTTATATATTTGAATATTGATATATTTTTGGAAAACATATATTTTAGAATTTTTGCAATAAATAATTACAAATTAATTATTAGTCAATATAAGTTTGTTAAATACATTTGTAAAATTTTATTCGATGAAAAATTGAAATTACAAATCTATGGAATTAATCCAAAAATATTTACGAGAATGAAAAAAAAAAATGTTTTATTTTTATTACAATAAAATATTGTAAAAAAATTAGAAGAATAGAATTTTCAGATTTTCAATTTGTTTTTATTTATATTATAGATGTATCTTATTTGATTTCAGTAAAAAAATATTATTATTTCCTTTATGTTTAATTGTATGTTTAAATACAAATATTTAAATATAAATATAAATATATATATATATTTTATAATTTATATACATTATTTATATATATATTTTATATATATTTTAAATATATATATATATTTTTTAATATCACATAAAATCTTTATTTTATATATATAAAAAATTATTTTTCATATATATTATTTTTATTATTTTATATATTTATATAAATTTATTATATTTATTATATTTTTTATAATAATATATTTATAATTTTTTATATTTATATATATTAATTCTATTATTTATTTATTTATTTTTCTAATATTATTTATAATAATCTAATATTTAGTTAATCAATAACTTAAAAATAATTTATTCTTTAAAGTTTATTTGAAAACATTTTATTAAATAAATTTATTTTTTATTTTACTTAAAGTAGTTATTTATTTTTTTCTCTGTTACTTTAATTACAAATAATAATCATAATTTACAAAAATTATCAATTTCAGTTCACATTATAAATAAAATATATAACCATTGGAATTCAAATAATAATAATAATAATAATAATGATGATGATGATGATGATGATAATGATGATGATGATAATAATAATAATAATAACAATAATAATAATAATGATAATAACAATAATAATGACAATAATAATAACAATAATAATGACAATAATAATAACAATAATAATAACAATAATAATGACAATAACAATGACAATACAATGATAATAACAATGACAATAACAATAATAATAAGAATAATAATAATAATGGATTGATATTAATTCATATTAACTTAAATTCAAAGTCAAATTTGTATTTATTTATATTATATTTCAAGGAATGATAATGACAACATCAACAACAATAAGTTATAATAATTAGTAATAAAAAGAATTAAAAAAAAGTATAAAGTTTCATAGAATAGTAATGATACGAAATTCTTCTCATCTGAAAGGAAATCACTTTGCAGAAAAGCCATGACACACGGCATTAAATAATCAGGGAAAGCAAACACGCATAGCAGCGTGTGCACGGAAATGTCGCAAATCCATCGATTTCATTTTCGATTACGGCTTTCATTCATTTAATGCTCATGCAAATCACCCTTCGTGTTCATATGTTGTTCACAAGGAAAGTTCCTTAATTGAAAAAGTGCATGATTTCCGTGACATGATCGAATTAATGATTTATTAATCGTTTTATTTCTGAAACCGATTGAGAAAAAAATTTTCATCGAATTCACTATATATTATAAAATTTGAAAATTAAATATTTAATATTTATATAGATGAAATTCTTGAAAAAAAGGAATAAAGTTTATAGCAATGACAATTGTTTCGATTTTAAAATCGATGATGGCTCAAAATTTCGTTTGATTTAAATGATGATTTTAACGAAGTTGTAAACGAATGCAATTTTTGGAAATATTGTGATTGTTCTGATTTAATGCTGATATTGAAAGAGAATACAAAAACATAATATTTATAAAATATATAATAGGATTTATAATTCTTTTTTAAAATAAATATAATCTCGTTAATTATGGAAATAAATACATGCAATATATAAAACAGCTTGTACAAATCCATTTGTCAACATTATATAACTACATTACCAAGTCATATTATTTCTTTTGAATGAATAAATGTCAATCCAAGAAAAGATATTGATGTATATAAAAAGAAATTCCAATAAAAAAGTTTTTATCAACAAAAAAATCGAAATATTTTTGATTTCTCTTTAATTATTTCAATTCTTTCACGAATCTGTCTCCTTTTTTCCCTCTCTATTTCATGAGCTTTTTCTTAATGATTTCTGTTTCTGTAACATTTATACATATTTTGATGTAATAATTATATAGTATAAAAATCATTTTAGAAATTACTTTTTATAGAAAAATTTATAATATATTTTTTGAATCGTTATGAGGATTCATAAGAAATAATAAGAATAAGAAAATTATAGTAATTTAAACGTAGTATT
The DNA here is from genome assembly GCF_014066325.1 of Apis laboriosa. Lineage (NCBI taxonomy): Eukaryota > Metazoa > Arthropoda > Insecta > Hymenoptera > Apidae > Apis > Apis laboriosa. Next base: position 1,758,056 of record NW_025222966.1, on the reverse strand, counting down.
CTTCTTTCTACTCATAGAACTATTAAAAACATGTTTGTTATATGAAATGAAGCAATTTATGTATATGAAAATATTATTATAATATATAATATAATTTAATATAATATAATTAATTAAAGATAATATAATATATAATATAATTTTTATATAACATAATTTAAATATTATGTAATTGTAACATTAAATATTAAATATTATAATTATGATATTATATATAATATTATGATCTTTTAATATCAAAAAAATATGATATAAAATATAGTATATCATAAAAATATCATTTAATATCATAATATTAAAATTATAATATTAGATAATTTTAATTACTTTCTATTAATGAAATGAATGAATTATGAATTTTTACGAATTATGAATTTTTTTTATAATTATGAATTATTATATGAATGAATATATGAAATAAATATTATAATGATATTATAATGAATAATGAAATAAATATTAATTACTTTCTATTAATTTCATAAACAAATAATAAATATTGTTCATCAACAATTTATCCTTAATTTGTACACATTGTACAAATTAAAATTCAAATAAATGCCTAATTAATTAAAGTTAAATACTAATATATACAAATTAATCAAAGTTCACATATTCATAAATAATATTATTGACACAGTATTTATTTTCCACTATTTTTCACAATATTTTTCATAGTAAAAGATTTTCACTAAAAATATAAAAAAATATAAAAAATATAATATTCTCAATATTTCACTACGAAACTTTATCAATGACTTTATCATATAAGTAAAAATGATTTTTTTTTCTATAAATTTTGACTTATCATTGATGTAGCAAATGACTCGATAGCGTACAAGAAATTCGACCAGATTGTAACCATTCGCGATATTCATTATATTTTATGAGAAATAACTAAAAAGCTTGCCTAGTCGGTCTTACATCGTATTAATTAATTAATTTACATAATCAAGTTACAAAGCAATTAAGCCACTTAGATGGTTGCGCACTCTAAAAATTCTCGATGTGGAGGGAAAAAAGTATTATTCAGCGTAAGACTGGTACATTCAAGAATATACAGAAAAAGAGAATTTCTTCCACTTTTCCTATTTTTATCCTCTTCATATATCTTTATCCTCTTATACCTTCATTCTAGTTTAAGACCGCAAGAGGAAGAAGAACATGATACTTGAGTCACATTTTTTTACTTTTTTACGAGGAAGTAATTTTAAAATTAATTCAATATATTGTCAAGCAATTCTATAAAAATACAAAATAGAATATAAGATAGGAATATAAGATAAGATTGGAGATTTCAAATGTTTTCTTTTTACATATGTCTATGTTATTAAATTAATTCATTAATTATTCCTTAATTATTAATATATTAATTATTAATTCATTAATTATTCATTTTTTATAATATTTTTCATAATAACAAACAAAAATAATTCAAATAACTGATAATAATTCATTTATTCATATATACTATATATTTACAATATTATATTTATATACTATATTATATATTTATATATATTATATATATTATATTATTTATTTATACTCTAACTCACTCAATATTAATAATATCATATGAAATTACTTATACAATTATCTGAGTAATATATATCAAGCATATAATTAATATATCAAGTAATATATATCAAGCATTTAATTATAAATTTATACTATAATGTAAGTATATTATATCTATATAGTATATTTTAAATATTATTGCATATAAAGTGAGCCGCAATTCATAAAAATTCAAAATAGTACAAATAAATTCTATAATTCGAAATAAAACAAAAATCAATAATAACGGAAAGTTTTGTTTTCAAATAAATTAAGTTTGAAAATTTTTCAAATACTTTTTCAAATAGTGAAATTAGCTAATAAATAATATAGAATATGAATAAATTGTTGACAGATGATTATTCCAAATGTGATAATTAACAAAAAATTTAGAAAACAATTTTTCAATTAAAAGAAACTTGTTTAAAAGAAAATCGAATTTAAAAATTCACCAATTATATAATTTTTTAAGTATATATATTCAATTTCAATTTTTTCAAAAACAAGAACATAAACGAAAATTATTCTTATTTTTTCCTCTATTTTATAAATAGAATAATCATTTCATAATTCTCTATAATATCGATAATTTCTCTGATCTAATCATCAAATGATTAACTAATTTAATTATTTAAATCAAATTTTCATACTCAAAAACAAAACCTTAAATGAAAAAATTTTCTTTTATATTTTCACCTAAGGCTTTCATTTTTTTTATTTTGAATTTCTCTGATCTCATTTGTACTAACTTATGATGTATTATAATATTCAAATTATTTTTTTATTTAATTTTGATAATGAATTAAAGTTTATTAAATACTAACTATACAGATTATATAAATATTATTAATATATTCGGAAGAATCAAGAGATAATAATAGAATAAACGAACATAAATTCGTATATAAGAACCTTAGATGAGACTTACTTTTATTTTTTATTAACTTATAAATAATTTAATTTTATCTTAAGTAAAGCAAAATATGATAGAACGGTTATATCGCTCATTTTATTTCCATCTCACTTAAATTACTTATAACTTAATAAGTAAATTTTAATCGTCATTTTTGTATACGAACTTTGTCTTGGTTTCTAGTATCAACTCTGCAAAGATGTTCATCTGAATATTAATTATATATATATATAATTTTAGTGCTAATTTTAGTAAGTTCTTAATAATATTTAATAAAATATGAAAAAGATATATCTTCATATTATATATTAATTGATATTTTGAAATATTTCGAATAATTTTAATATTCGTAGAAAATCAATAAAAATATACGGATTAAAATTATCGGAATTTTTTATTCGTGAACGATAAGCCGATTTACCGAATAATAGATTAATAACTTTATCTGATGAATAATGCGACAAATAATATTAACATATTGCTATGCTGATTCCCATAATACAGAATTTTGTAATATAATATTCAAGAAATTACTGGATATCAATATTTATTTATTTATTTCGTAACTTGAATTTAAATACGCGATCAATACAAAATTACAATTCGAAGTAAAAACAATAGAAATGGAAACTAGGATAAATTGAAATGAAACAAAATAATGAAATAAAAGAACAAAAAATCATCAAAAGAATAACGATAAGCGATAGATAAATGTTCAAATGGAAAATGAATTGAATGTATATAAAACATGAAAGAAATGCAGAAAGATTTAAATGATAACTTTCTCTATTTCAACTTTCTCGTGATTATTCTGGTTATAATATATTAGTTATAATGTTATATTGTTTAATATTGTTATCAATATTATTTTCTTTTTATAAGATATAATGATAAATCTATATATGTAAAAAGTTTGTTTCAGCTTTTAAATAAATCTAAATTTACTCTATTTTATTGAAGTTGAAATTAATTTATTTTCATCAATTTATTTTATTTGATTCTTTGCGGATGAATACTTTTTCAATTTTTATTCTCAGCAATATTTTTTACATAAAACTAAATTATTAAATTATAAATGAAGGACTTGGATATTAGAAATAAAGAAAAATATTTTCTTTTTTGTAAAAATTGTATTATTAGCTGAATATTAATTGACAATATACATATATTATTTTATTTAACTTAATTTAATTTTATTTAATTGTAATTTTATATATAGCGGCAGCATTCGTCTGCAAAGAGTTAATGTATAATCTTTATTTATTATACATTTTATTTATTAATTTTTAATTTAATAGAATAAACGACTTTTGATTATTTAATCTTGATTAATTATTCAAGAGAAAGAAATCTAAAAATTTACATTGTTTAAAAAAATTAGCTATTTAAAATGAATTCAGTAATACAATTTTTTTTCATGAAATTGAATGAATGTTTTATTTTAATCAATTCAAAGAAGAGAAAGAGCCTTAAACAATTGCTTTAAATGCTAAAAATACTATAGCTTTTTACTATAAAAAATTAAAAATAGATAAATAAAATAATGGTTACAACAAATAATAAATAAAAAAATAATAATAAATTTATTATCGAATAATAACGCTTTTATTCCATATATTTATTAATATTTCTTATATTTTTTTCAAATATATTAAGAATATAAGAAAAAAATAATGAATGTTGAAAAATAATTAATCAACTTTTTATTAATTTATTTATTTTTAAATTTTGTAAAATAAATAAATAAAAATTCAAATTATTCAAAAACTTTCAAATGGTCACTATCGATAAATGAGCCATTTTATTCTATTTTTCTTTTACATATAAATTCATTTTTCTATTATATTTCTATTGGATATTAAATGTGTAAAATATTAAAAATTATTATTTCAATAATTTAACATTTAATATTATCCTTATACCTTTGAAAATTAAACCTTAAACTTTGGAATGAATGAAATGAAATAAATTGTTGAATTTTGACATTCATCTTTTATTTAATTCATATTTTTCTCTCTCTTTTTTTTTTTTTTTTGCTTAAATTTAATTTGCAAAAATCACTTATCCAAATAATTAGTAAAACTTAATTAGTCTAAATTTAGTCTAAATTTAGACTAAATATCCTAATTCATATTAAAATGAGTATTACCGTCTATAATAAAATAAACAATAAACAAATAATTTCACAAAACATATAATTTGAGAAATAATATATAATTTTATCAAAAAAAAAGATCATTTCTGCTTCAATGTTTCATGATATTCAATAAAATTATTACAATTATTAATACTCATTACAAAAATGATATACTTTGCAATTGATATAAAGAAACTTAATTAAGATTTTAAGACATTAAAACATGTAACATACACTCAAATGTTGAGTTTAAATTAATAATTTATTAAATCCATCGTTTGAATAGATAAATGTATCGTAACATGTTTCAATATACCTAGAGATTTTAAACATTAATAAAATAATATCTATAAAAATATTTATTTTTGATTCAATAAAAAATTGAATCGAATTTTTTGTAACTTTCAAAAATAAAGTCTATAAAAAATTACTACAACTTTATAAAAATTTTATTTTATTATTATTTTATCATTTCCATTTTGTTGTTTCAACAATATCTATCTAAATTAATTGACGCGTAATTAATTGACGCGTAAATTAATTGATTATTTTGATAGATACAAAACTTTGTGCAAGAAGATTTACGTAGAATGAAATTCCTGTAACGATGCTACTGTAATTATCCCATTAATAACTTGTTTATGTAAGTTAGTTTATAGAAGCATCGTACAAAAGCAGCCATAATTCAAAATACGATATTCAAGTGACAATTTTATCTCCTTGATATCGTAGTTTGGTTAATTACTATTATTATACGATGACTACTGGCATTTATCATCCATTATACAAACTATGTTTCAATTTTAATTTTCATCGAATTAATGGATCCATATTCAATTTTGCAACATGCTATTATTTCACACGTAGATATGGCTATGAAAGTTAAAAACATAAGTTTTTATGCTGCGACAATGAATATATTGAATTTACAATAAATCGACAATAACATAAAATCTATTCATATTGAATAGTATAGAATTATTTTAGTTTTTTAATTATTAAAGATAACTATTAATTATTAAAGATATCATTCAATCTATAGAACTCGTTATATATTGAAAGTAATTACAATAATTTTTTGAATTTTTAAAATATAACTATATATTTGATATATTTGATATTTATATACTATATCATTGAACATATAACAATTATTCAATTAAAATAAATATTATAATTCAAAATAATATTTTGAAAATAAGCATAATATAAAATATTCGTTATTTTTCTAAGATATTTCGCTATTTAAATATAAAGTTAAATTTAAAGTTGAACATTTTATATTGAAAATTTACTATATTAACTTACCATAGAACATTTTTACATAAATATTTATTATATCATTAAAATATATTTATATAATATATAGCATTCATTGTAACGAAAATGATTATTCTAATTTAACATAGAACAATTGAGTAATCGCAGAATATTCTTACTAAAATATTTCTACAGAATATTAACATAATAAATATTCATGAGATATTTTTGGAAAAAGATTCGAGAAAGTAAATTCTAAAAAATAAAACAAATATAAAAATTGGTACACAAAAATGTTGATTGAGATTTATTTATTAAATTAGAAACAAATTTGCATTAAATAATGAAATAAGAACAGCAGCATAAGAAATACAGAATAATTTCATTTTATTTCCACTTTGGTTCTAGTATCTAATATAAATTTCAATTGCTTATAATTTAATAAACTTCAATTGATATTTATGTAAGTCAATTTTTATATTTGTTTTGGTTTCTTGAATTGATTTTCCAAGAATATGTCACAAATATATTTCATAATATCTTACTTATACTATACTAAAGGTGATTATAATCATTCAATAATAACTAATAATAATAATTAGAATATATTCATTCAATTTAATATATATGTCATATATCAAAAATATAATAATAAAAAATAAGATGCAATTAAATAGTACTCTAATAAGATCATATTAAGAAATATTATTAAATTTTAATTGAAGATAAATTTTTATCATTCAAAAAATGAAAGAAAAAAAATTCCATAGTCATATAAATTCCATTAACTATAATAAAATCAAAATATCATAATTTTTTTATTTCTTTCTTTAAATGATTCTTTATGAATAATTAATTTGTTGTAAAAACACAATTTGACACTTTTAAAAAAATTTAAAATCATTTTCGCTTTCGCATTACAATGAAATCTTTTGTTCAATACATAAAAATATTTTCAATTTCTCGAATCAAACTATCTAAAATAAAAATAAATAATCCTTCTTATTTCTTTAATCATAAAATAATCTTTCGAAATATTATATTTCTCGTCGTTAATCGTCGATAGCTTTTCTCATTAAACGATTGGTTATTGAAAAAATAATTGCGATCAATGGGACGAGTCCCAGACTCTGCTCAAGGTCCTACGAGGTGGTTTTCCACGCTTGCTTTCTATACCCGCGTTGTTTTTAATGCAGCCAATTTACAGAACTACGCCAGTAGTCTCGAAGAAAAGCTTCGGAAAGCATCCAACGCTAATTGGACCCTTCAGATATCTACTTTGAATAATTACCAAGAGTCCGTCTTCGAATTATTCGCGCGAATACCACTTCCTTCCGCTACTATGGTCCACCCTCCGAACTCTTTCTTTTTCATCTAGCTGGCTGCATGATATTTTATTCTTCTTTCGCTTCAAATGCTTCAACTCTGCATTTCTTCATCCAGCTCGTGGATGTAGATTGGTATTCTTTTGGAATTTTTTGTATTATTGTCGATGCGTTCAAGCAGAATATTTAAATTTATTACAAAATTATGATATATAGAATACTTAGAAGAAAAATTTATTATAAAACAAAAAAATAATTTATTTTGCCATTTCTTTTTAAATTATCGTAATTTTTTAAAATTAAAATTTATTTCTTGTCTTATTATAAAAAAATATTGAAGATATATTTTAATAATTATGATGGAATGAATAAATTATGAAGTTATAAGAATAATTAATAAATATTTTAGTCCAAATAATTAATTTTTCTTCTTTTAACGAGAAAACAATTTGCAATAATAGAACATATAATTATATTAGATTTTACATTTTATAAATTAAATTTTTAATGTACAATATTTTACTACAATAATCGAGAAAAATAAAATTCTATTCATAATTTTTTAATTAAAATATATTTTATTTCTCAAAATAAAAATATGTCCGAATATTAGTGTGAATAATAGTGTATAATTATTTGAATCAAATAAACAAATTTTACACATTTTTATTTTCATTGATCTAAATTTCTATGTCCAAAACATTTCAAAATCTACTATATCGATACATATATCGATAAATTCATTTTAACATCAATTATATAACTTAAGCGTAATAGAAATATTATTTAAAAAAATATTAATAATCTCAATAAAAATTCTATAAAAAAGTGAAATTAAAAATATTTTGTTATTATTATATGTAACTCTTATAAAATAAAATATTAAAAATCAAGAACGAAAGATCTTCAAAACATTTTTAATATTTTTTTCTACTGTAACAATGCATAATTATATAACAAAAACAAATAAAATATATACAAAAAAAATAAAAGTTTGTTTATTATATTGTTATATTATATATTTATTATATTATATATTATATAATTATATTATATATATAAAATTTGTTATCTTTAAATACATCATTAACAAATTTTTTAAATGATAATTTTTGAAAATATAATAATAAAAATATAATAAAATATAATAATTTTTGAAAATATAATAAAACAATATCATGTAAATTTCTTAGAATAATATTTTAATTAAAAAAATAAAATATGTTTTGGAATGAAGAATAATAATTTGCTTTAAAATTGGGAAGAAAGATAAAAATCAGTAAATATCATAATTTTTTAATTGAAATTAAATTTTAAAATGACATTATTTTAGGATGATCTAATTCCTAAAAGTCAAAAAATTAAAAGCATTCACAATTTTTAAATTATTTATATTTTTCATGCTTCTAGAATATTTAATAATAATTTTTATTAACTCTTAAGTTCTATAATAATAATCTCTAATAATTATTTATTATTTTATTATAATATATATATTTTATTATATTTTTATTAATTATTGTGTACATATATATAAATACATATAAATAATTTATGTTTCCTTTCTTTACTTTGGCAGCATGTATGTATCCTTTCCAATATGTTCTATATACTCACATTTTATCATATTCTTTATTTTTGAATGATTTTATTAAATATCTAAAACTTTCTTCTTTGAATAAGTTAATATAGTGACTGTTATTTTGTGTGATATATATAAATTATTAAATAAACTTTAAATTATTAAATAAACTCCAGACTTCAATTTTTAATTGAATTCATATTGAAATATTTGTCTAGCCATAAAATTATAATAAAAAAATAATAAGACATTATAATATATAAATTATTAATATATGTATGCATGAAATACATTAATAATTAATAAGATTTGCAATTAAATTTCATTTATATTTTTAAATTTTATTAAAATTATATTAAAAATTGTGAGTAATATTTTGACTAGGAATATTAACAATAAGAAAAGGAATTTAATAATAAAAGGAAGACAGGAAACAGAATCAAGAATTCGCAAATCGATTATAAAAATATTATGTTTTTGTAGGATTTGATAAAAAACAGGAAAAGTACCTGTATTTTATTATTAGAACGTTCTATTCTAGTTCCTAATTGCCTTTAGAAAGTAACATTGATTTTTTTTCGATCAAGTATCTTTCTACGTATTGAATCAATAAGCGAACGAATCATATGAGAAATCCTTCCTGTTCAAAGAGGCAACTTTTTCCAGGAACGAGGAACTTCTCTTTCATCTTGTTGCCCATTTATGGCGTTTCAACCAGTTCATTGTAAATCGTTCACAATAAAGGCAAGGATTCCAAACTACATCATTATGCTTCTTACGAAAAAATGTAGTACATGGCTTACACTGAACTTGCTTTTATACTGAATCAAGAATCAATTGCCATGAAACAGATAAAAAATTCCGCTACTTTCATTTTATGTTTCTCCATAAAATTATTTTTTTGTGGAATTTTATTTATGCAAAATTTATTATAATACAGAATTTCTTTTTTATATTTTATTATATATATTATTACATAATGTTTATTATAATATAGAATTTTTAGTACAATTTTGTATGTGTAAAATATTTCAAAATCAATGATATTATTGATATATAGTAACTCATATGAAGTCATAAACTTGATAATTCTGATTTAACAAAAGTTTGCATATATGTATATAGAGCATAATAGATTACATATGAAACTAATTTTTATTGACAAAAACTTTTTTCAATAGATGAAATTAACCTCCAAAATTTCAATATTATATTTTTATGTTTTGAATAGAATAGAAATTTCTTTTATAACGAAATGATAGAGCATTAAATTCTAATTATTCTATAATTTATATATATAATTTAATATTATATATTTACATTTATATTTATTTTTATTATATTTATTTTTTCTAATTTTCTAACTTTCATTATATTTTTTTTCTCTTTATTCTATATTCTATATATTTCATTTTTATTCATCATACACTATTGTAAAATTTTTATTCTATCATACACTATTGTAAAATTTTAAAAAAGGCATTTTATTTAAAAAAAGACATTTGAGCTTTGATTTTTACAAGTGATATTTTGATAAAAAAAAATTGCTTCATATATAATCCATTATTTTCTTCACTTATAAAATTTAATTAAAAATAAAAAATCATTCATTAACATTTCATTGAAAAATAAAAGAAGTATTCTAATTTTGCAACCCACTATAACTTAACTTAAACCACTTTAACTTAAATAAATATTTTATTAAACTTGAATAATATTGGCTTTATTTAGTATATGTATTTACTCAGTAAAGCGTTTCAAATTTTGAAATTATTTCAAATTCATTTTTTAAATAGAATTGTATATTTTTATTATATACATTAATCGATGAATTTCTTTATTTTACATATAACATAAAGCACAAATTAAATCATTTGAATCGAAACGCAATTATTTTATAACATATTTTAATTTTATTTTTTCCATATATTTTGGATCTATATTTGTTAATTATTCATTAACATTCGGAGAATGTAAATTCTAATGTGAATGAAAAACAAATTTAAAATATTTTCTTTCTATTGTCAGTTATTTCATTATATAGAATTATGTCAATTATGTAGAATTATATATTTTCTATTATCTATTTTGAGAAATTTTATATTAATATCTTGTAATTTAAAAAACCTTTGCAAAATTTTTTTAAACAAAACATTAATATAGATTATGAACTTTAAGATCTGCAAACTTTTTGTCACATGATTGTATAAAAAATAAGTATAAAAGTATATAAAGAATAGTTGGTTTTTAGAAATGTGTAAAAACTTTTTTAACAAAAGTTATTCAATACAATATAATAGTATAAATTTTTTTACAAATGAAATGAAGTTTCAGAGATTTCAAAAATATCTCTTTTTTAAATAGAATCATATATTTTTTTATACAATTCATTGCAAAAAAAAAAAATATTAGTCTATGTATAAAAATTATTAGTTTAGCGGATATTTCAATTTGAATTTTTGAAATATTATTGAAAGAAGGAACACATAAAATGATGAATTTGTCTACTTATACTTTAATCGTCTTTTCTTAAATTAAAATTAAAATATTTCTTAAACTATTAATTTCTATAAATTAATATATAAGTTAATATTTTTTTAAAAAAGTAAAAGTATCATCTTTGAAGTCTTCAAAATAATTTAATGTGAAAACAAATTTTTCTTCTTTTCTTTCTTTTTTCGTTTTTTTTTTCTTTTTTGTTTTGTAAACAACACTGAACTCGCATTTCTAAAAGTTTTAATATATATGCATATATAGCTATCTACTCAAGTGATGAATTTAAATTAATGGCTCACACGAAGCTGAAACATCACTTTACTACTTCCATTCTTGTATAGCTGTTGATTTAAATCCATCAGTTGAATTGATACATGTATTACAATATGTATTATAACATTACAACATGTTTCAATGTGTATAAAAACTTAAAAATGCAAACATAAAAATTGCATTGTTTAAGTAGTAAAAAATAAAAAAAAGAAAAGAAAGAAATAAAGATATAAGATATCAAACTTTTAATTTAAGATTTAATATTTCATAATAGTTTATTATAAAATCTTTTATTTTTATGTTAAATTATTTAAATTTTAAATACATTGCACATAATACATAAAGATAAATTTTAGACAATTTTTTTTCTATCAATACTAAAGACTTACCATAGACTTATCGAATAAGATCAAATATTAACAGACTTCATTTGGAATTTGACCTTTCGAAATCTCTGATCAATAATTCAGAATTTTAACTTCAATTCAAAACATCTTTTTATTTACTTTTCATTGCTTATAAAACATAGCTTATATCAGCATCTTAAATTAATATAAATTTATTTTGAATTTTTTTTTCTTATAAAACTATAATTAATGAAAAAAATTATGTTCATATTTAAATACCATATTACATTTAAATAAATTATAAATTATAAATTATAAATTATAATTTGTCTCTTATTTTGCTTGTGTTAATAATTTGAAATTAATATTATAAATTTTATTATTTTACATTAATTTTATGTTTCATATATGAATTCAAACATATGGTCAATATATTTTGATGTTATATATTTGAAATTTATGTAAATTTATGTATTTGAAATAAACATAATTAGAAATTAGAAAATTTTTCTGTGGTTTTAATATATTTATAAAATTAAAATATAATATAAATATAAATAAAAATTTAAAAATACGACAGAAATATTTATGAAAATTAATATTTTGTCTTTAACAAAATTCTAATTTTATCTAAAATAATATCTTATGCTTTATTACTAATTGGACAATTGAGTAAAGAGGAATAAAAGACCAGAAGTACAAATTTTAAGAATATATTTTAATAAATTTTTTATTAATATTTTTTTATTATATTTTTCAATAATCTTGAATTTTCAGCATTTTCAAAAAAAAAAAGAAATAAGATCACTAGTAGTAATTTATTAAAATTGACAGATATTAACAAGTCAAAAAACAATAATATCTGAAGAAAATAAATTATAACTCATCAAAATATTTGTTGAAGAATAATGTTATACTAAGAAATAATCTTTTCAAAAAAAATAATAAAATTTTTATTTTGATCATTTTTGATTTGTTATTATTTTTTTCATTTTTCATATCTTGAAATTGATCATAAATTTTCTAAAAAAACAAAATTATATAACTTAATAACAAAGCCACGTTTTTGTACTTTATTATTGCAACAATTCGAAAATCATATAATTTAACAAAAGATGAGGAACACGAGAATGAGAAATGCTACTCCGTTTCAATTAATGACGTATTCGACGCGCGTTCCATTGCGCGTGGCCAATTAGATTTCGAGTGAAGGCTCTTCAGCGTAGACGTCCAGGCAGCATCAATTGTCGTATAAATTTATTGGATGATGGCCTCGCAGCCGTGCAATCGACTGACACCAATTTATGACACTGGCGCATTAACTAGCCGACTGGCAAAACCGGAAACGGTATCATTTCACCCATGTAACGCTTCCACTTATCTCTATTTTCATATTCAATGCGATATCCATCGAAATTCCATGCAAATTTTAGCTGGAATTTGCTTGATCAATAGAAATTTATGTATCTTTTCGTATTGGAAACTGTCATCAAAAAAAAAAAAAAAAAAAAAGAAAAAAAAGAGAAAAGAAAGGAGATCTATTAACGAAAGTATAGATATTTAAGATGTATAAGATGAATATTTTTCGTAGATTTCATTTATGTAGAAAATCAATAAAAATTTAATTATCTTATATTTATATTTCTAATTAGAATTAAATCTTGATTTAGTTATAATATAATAAATTATGACTTCTAGAATTAATATAACATATCAATAAATTCCCATTGGAAAATTATGAATAACACTAATTCATTTTAATACATCTATGTTGAAATTCAATTAATTATATCATAACATTGAAAAATTGTTAAAGATTTTCATCACATTAAAGATTTGATTTTATTTATGATTACGATTCACTTTTAAGAATAAAATATTAGATTTATTTTATGTTATTAAAATTGCATTTTTATTAAATAATTATCAAAAGAAAAGAGAAAAAGGAGAGAGAGAACATTTATTTAACAATTATAAAAAAAGATTGTGTCTCGAAAAAATTCAAAATGCCATAATTATAATTAACATATTATCAAAATGGCCAAGACATAAATATTTTTAAAATAATTAATAAATAAATGAAATGACTATGAATAATTTTTATGTATGGATTAAAATTCATAAATATTATATTGTAAAAATTATGATGTAATAAAGGGAAAAAAATTATTGTTAGATTATTAAATTTTCTACTTCTAGTGTATTGAAATACAAATATACATATTAATAAATAAATTCGAACTTTCCATACAATTTTTAATACATGAATATAAATATATATATAACATTTAGATATATATAGTAATATAACGTTGAATGCAGGATAAAATAATGGTATAATTGAATAGAAAATGAATGACACAATTGAAAAAAAGCTATTTTTATTAAAATTCCTGACGAATGTACTTTAAGACTAGTTTACGAAATTAAATTAAGTTTGAAAATTCGTCAAGTATATTTGATTCTTATTTAATTTTCTCATCGAATTTTCTCAAAAAGAAATTTGAACAAAAAATTATATTATATATTATTATATTATATATATTATATTTATTATTTATTTCTGTAAATAATTCAAGAAATGATTATAAAATATTTATTTTTTGAAAATATAATAATTTTAAAAAATAAATATATATAAAGTAAATAAGTATAATAAATTTACAATTTCTATATCTTTATTTTTTAATTGTATAATAATATACAATTTCTATATCTCATATGTTATATTCTCTTGATTATTCTCCTAATAAAATTGTAAAAATCGTAAATAATTGACAATGTTTTAAATCGAGATATTTTAAGTCTCAAAAATGCAAATAAAATATCATGTTCCATTACTTTTATATTTTCTTGTTAAAAAATTGTATAAAATTTTATTATAATATAAATTTTAAAAATTTTTGCTTAAAAATTTCGATATTGTATTAGAAAAATATAATACAAGAAGAAATGTTATATATTTCTCTTCTTAAAATTTTAAATTTAAAAATTTTTATGTATGTTTTTAAATTTTTCTACCAATTTTGCGATTTTGTATAAGGAGAATGATAAGGACAAAAGTATTATTAGTATGCGAAATTTTTTCATAATTAAAAGTATAAATTTTTATCCGGTTATACTTTGCAAGAAAGAATTTTTATTCATTTTATGTATCTATTTAGCTCTAACTCTTATTTTTGTAATATTTAATTTTCTTAATATACAGTATATAATATATATACAGTATATTTTCTTAATTCTAGAGATATTTAGCGAAACTTATATTTCAAATAATAAAATTAAATGGTTCACATAAAAATATAAAAAAATAATAAAATATTCATAAATGATATAAAATTACAAATTTATATCTATATACTATATTTATATTACAGAATGTTAATATATTTAGATAAATTTTTTTTTTAGAAATTCTAGAAGGCAAAAGTTGATATTAATTAAAACTATATTTATTAAAATATAAACCTTAATTATTAAGTTATTTATTTAATTATTTTGCATTAGATGAAGCGAAACGGAATTTAATTTTTTTCCAAATTAATTAAACTTAAATGTCAATAAAAAAATATCAAATTACACAAATAATTAATTTTGAGGTGTTTGTTTCCTGTTAAGTGGAAATAGTAAACTGCTAATTAGTCTCGATTTGCTACTTATGGAAACCTTGAACTTGATTTTAAAATCTAATTTTAATTAAATATTCGAGTAAATAAGTAGTAAGAAATCGAGTATTAATTATAACATACTATAATATTTATATTTGTGTATAATTCTTGATACAAATAAGTATTTTGAATGCTCCAATATCTGAATAATAAATGTTTTCTCTAAAATCATATTTAATTATATTTGCATTTTTTAATTATATCATTATTGTAGTATTATTCGATATACATTTATAACAAAAATACACATCATATTGAAAATGGATTTATAATTTTTTAATATAAATTACGCTTGTATTATATGATTTTGTATGTACTAAAATCATTATTTTAAATAATTCAGAGGTCATTAATAC
Organism: Apis laboriosa; assembly: GCF_014066325.1. Classification (NCBI taxonomy): domain Eukaryota; kingdom Metazoa; phylum Arthropoda; class Insecta; order Hymenoptera; family Apidae; genus Apis; species Apis laboriosa. The sequence continues at coordinate 1,742,139 of NW_025222966.1, read as the reverse complement.
AATAATTACCTTATCTCAGATAAATTAATTACATATTTCAATATTCAATTTCTATTTAGGTATATTCTACATATATTCTACGACAATGTTCTTAAAATATAACCTTTAGACATCTTTTTAAAAGTTTCCATAGACAAGACGAATTTACAGAAATTGCACCTTATACAAGGAACGATATTGCCAACAATTCTATTCCGGTTAATGGCCATCGATGACGAGGAGCAATTAAATTAGCGCGGATTAGGAAATGCGCGTCAGTGTGTGTGAAATAGGGGTGGACCGTGTGGGCGGTCGGGGACAGGAGGGTGTGGATATAAATTTAGGGTAGGCCTGGTAGTAGATATGTTTCAAACACATCTGTGCCACATGGCCAGGTCTCTCTCTCTTTCTCTCTCTCTCTCTCTCTCTCTCTCTCTCTCTCTCTCTCTCTCTCTCTCTCTTCCACCTTCCTCCTATTATCTTGTTCTCCATCCTCTATGCCTCTGTTTTCGTTTCGCTATCAAAACATGCTTTCACTATCTCTCTCTCTCTTCACCTATTTCTCGTCCCACTCCGTCATATTTTCCTCTCTTTCTTTCTCCTTGCGTTCCATTTTCCTTCCGTTCACCCTCTCCACCTGTCTCCATCCTTCTACCTACCTGCTATCTAAACGCCACATTTCCCATTCTCGTCCCATTCTATCCTCTCGAACACGCAATATCTCCATCTTCGTCGGACATTCGCGGTCGTGTTTCATCCCCACCAAGAGAACGCTACTAGTGCCAAAGCGGAATCGACTTGACGCTCGCCGTGACCGATTACAAATCTGACCAATTAGGCGCACACTGTGCTCACCGGATCCGAATTGGCGGCCGTTACGAAGGCGCTATTCACCGAACCGATCTTCCGGTGGATCAGCCTTAATGACTCGCCGCGACGTCGTGCGCGATATTATATGAGCTTATCACGGCTGATCAAAGACCACACATAGAGGGGAGCCTTAACTTTCTCTCGATATTTTGCTGTATAATCAGCTCGTTAATTGTCGAGACGAATCATCAATGTTTCAGAGATAGTTAAGAAGTTTTGCTTCTTAAATAAAAATTTATGAAAAATATGATTTGGTTAGTATCATTTCGATTAGCAAAAGAAAAATTTCAAAAAGTGAATTTCAATTTAAAGTTATACGATATTGTTCTATATTTGATTAATGCAAATGTTATATATGAAAGAAATATTCTGATTGTAAAACTTTTAAGTTATATCTAACAATTTATTTATTTTATTGTTGTAGAATTTTTTATTATTTGTTATTAAAATATTTAATCACCATTTATAAAACTTGAGTTTATAAAACTCAAGTTTTATAAACTTATATTAACTTTTTGTATAGAGAAAAAATAGAATAAATAATAACAATTTACCGAATTTGATTAATAAAATATAAATGTCTGTGTTAAATGCAATAAAATATTTTTCAAAAAAAAAAAATGTTTTCATAAAAGTTGTTTCATAAATGTATTAAACATACAGATATATTATATTATATCAAATATTTTTTTAAATGAAATCATATAATTTTTATTGCATTAATCAAGTTTATTATATACAAAAAAAGTAATTAGGTTTACTTTAGTTTTTATTTTAACTAGAAGTTTGCAAATAAGTAAAAAGTAAAGAAAGTATGAAATAATAAAATATTGCTTTTCACGCTCCCTTTCATTTTTCATATTATAAGTTATACAAACCTCAATATTTCCTGAACTAAATAAAAAGTGTTCATACATTTTTATATGTGTAAGTTACATTTAGGTTATCAATATTTTTATAATTTTAGAAATTATTAAAATTTTCATGAATTTTTCTGCTTCAAAATATATTTAATTAGTCTTCATAAAATCTATTTCATTAATTTTGAAATTATATTTTATGTATATTACCTGAAATAATAAAAAATATTAAATAATTTATAAATGATATAAAACAAATCATATATTCAAATATGAAATTGAGTCAAAATATATTGGAAATTAAATATTAAGTGTAAGAGGGATGTATAAATAATATTTATAAATATTTAATATTAATTATTATATATAAATAAACAAAATTCATTTTCATTTATTTTTTCATTTATTTTTATTAACGAATATGATGATGTATTTGATTATTATTAATAATATACATGTATACATTTATTTCATTCATTATCAATAATATGTGTAATTCTATTAATTATTAAAAATTTTGTGATTTTTTGGATAAATAATAAAGTTGTGTATTTTATAAATATTATTTAGATGTTTTCATAATTAAATAATTATTATTAATAATTTTTATCATGATATTTCAATTTTATATTTTAATATTATTAATATAATTATAAAATTTTTTAATATTTCTAATTCTAAATTTTAATTATTTATTTTTAACAAGAATGGATATAAAAATTTTTCTATGTAAAGTAAATCCAAAAAATTAATCGAGATAAATATATGATTAAAATTGAATATTTATAAAATATTAAAAAAATCTTTTTACTGAAATAAATAATAAATTAAAAATTAAAATAAATAACGAAAATTAACTAAATAAACAAGTAAATAATAAATATTTTTAATCAGTAAGTTTAATCAGTAAATTCCAGTAAGTGAATAATTTCCATAATTATTTATTTATTGAAATATAGTAACCTCACTAATTGAGAATATTGAAACACTTGTTTACAAAGGAAACCACAATATCTCGAAGGACTATTTATCACTGTACAAAGTCGCAAATGGTTAATGGTTTATTCTTTCTTGAAACATAGAGCTGCTTTTGCAATAACTTAACTTTATAATGACTACAATTTGACATAGAAAACAGCATGAATAAGATACATTGCAAAGATGTTCAGTAACATGAGAATCGTGTAACAGAATTCCTTTAGTAGCTGGGTCTACAACTATTAAGGGGGTTAGAAACTCTTGTTCAGAGCCAAATAAACGAGCTGTACGACTATTCAAGAATCTCATCTTGTTCTGTCGTCGACGATAAACTAATTTCCAAGATATCTTTTGTTCTCCCATGTTCTTATCCAATTTTCGCCTGACAAGAATCTTCATTAACGTTTCATGAAATATTTTACAATTAATATATTTCAAACAACAAAAGTACTTATTTTCACACGAAATTATTATAGACAAAAATATTAATTTTAGAAGAATTTAAGAAAGAATAAAGCAATTTACATATTCAAAATATTACTTTCTTTTATTTACTTTGGAAATGATGATATTTTATTTGATTCTTTGTCTGGTTTTACATCAGAAAATATTTACATTTAAATGAATCTAAACAAATTATATGATTATTTATTTTGGAATTAATATATGTTTGATATGGACACAATTATTATAAACATACTTCTAATATAACACCTAATCATTGTATATATTTAATTATAATTTTCAGGTTTATAATCATAAATAATTGTTCTTTAAAAATTAAATTTGTTTTATTTTTCAATTCAAAGAAAAATTAATCTTAATAAAAACTGTTATAAATAAAATTTTCTAAAAATTTAATGAAATGAAATCTCCGAATAACTTAAAAAAAATTTTTTAGTTTCTTCTTTTTTTTTTTTTTGATATTTGAATTACTAAAATTAGATATAAATATAAATAATAATGCGAACGAATACATGCATATATGTAATCTTAAGCTATTAAAATGAGAAATGTATTTTTTACAAATATAATTATTTATTATTTATCAATATATTTAAAATAAATATAAATATTATAAATAATAATTCTAATAAAATATACTCTATATGATTTTGCATTTTTAGAAATTTTGTGCTTTTTTTAATATATTTGATAAATTTCTTTGTTTAATTTCTTCAAAACATATTACATAAATAAATACATATTATAACAATAAATACCATTTAAATATCTTTCAAATATTATAGGAGTATAAAAAACATTTCCACTAGATATAAAGTTTATTTTCATCACAATAATTAAATATAAATAAATAATTTTAAAATAAATTTAAATTCAAATTTTTAAAATTCGTTTACATTATTAGTCATAATTGAAAGAAGAAACAATAATCAAAGAAATATTAAGCAAATTTCTAATCACGATATTAAGTAATATGATACAATTATAAACTGAAAAAAATTATAATTGAAATGTTGCATCAACACGATATTAGACCACAATATATTAAATTGACAAGACGAAAATTATGACATCAAAACCGTTATATGTTCGTAACAAAGTGATAAGAGTTTACAGATTTCACTTTTATATCCCTCCCCGACACATGTGCGTTAATACGTAGCAACGATCTGTTCCAACATTGGATAACGCTTCGGTTGTCAAAAGCGGCAAACGTGAATAAACCTGAATACAAATTTTTATCGACATATTACGGTATCACCGTACATGTACGAAAACAGTAAACATCAAAAACCAACTCCCAGCACCAGCGCGACAAAATTTTACTCCGCGTAACTGTACCGTTACATCTCCGTTCAATCCTTATCGCAACGCGTTGCAGAGAGATACATGGTTATATGGAATAAAAAAAAGGGCAGAACTTAAAAAACAAAACAGAAAAAAAGAAAAAAAAGGAACAAAATATATCGCGTACTGAAACAAATGCACGCATGAGTTTTACCAAAAAAAAAGAGAGAGAGAGAGAGAGAGAGAATAAGAAAATAAGACCACACGAACGTTTTACGTCGACCTCGATTCAATCGACATGGTCCTACATTCTACCACTTTTCTATTCTACCTTCCACTTCAGATTTCAAAATGTTTTTTTTTATTCTACTTGAATTATTTACCGTGATATTTTCTACGCAATCAACGAAAAAAAAAAAATAAAGAGAGATGCATAAAGAGAAGAAAAAAGGAAAGGGTGAAAGAGAGGCATATAATCCGGAAAATTCGAATGCACACTTACTGCTGGGCGACGATAATTTATTATTCGTTGTTAGACCACCGGTCTGATCCACACAGGGTGGCTCTGGTTCATACATGAATCCGAGTTTCAAACGAGAGAAAAAGAGACTGAGCTGAAACATTGAAAGAGAGAAAGATAGAATCAAAAGAGGAACGAGGGAATGGAAAGTAGTAGTGGAGCCAATAGTTGGGTTCGAGGCCGAGCAGGAGAGGAGAGGTTAAAAAAGAGGAACAGAGACAAAGGGGGAAAAAATGCCAAAAAAGAAAAACGGAAACGTGCGCGAGTCAGTGTTTTATTGCCGGCGGATTTGTCGTATTGACCGAGCGTGGCATGGAGTGAGGAGTTGGTGGCACATGGTTGAAAGATGGAACAGAGGAAGTAGAAGATCCAACAGGAATGGCAAAAGTGACACTCGGTTACCGACGGTCGATAAAATCGACTGATTCTTCTCGCGTAGAAATGATTTCGGTTCCGAAACGAGAAGTGATGATCGATGAAACGATTTCCAACCGGTTCGTAGCGGTTCCTGAATGTGTTACTCCGCCACGCGCCTCGATTGAAACGGAAAATTATTTTTTAGTCCTAGCAGGATTGGTATATGGGTGTACAGGGTTAAGTGAAGTATTTCCGGTTTGCCGATGCTTGCCACTTGAGGATGGTTCGTTTTAATTGACATTCGTGTTGCTCGATTAAAAGTGTTTCATGGTTGGGAAATCGGCGTTATCGTTTGGTAATTTGTAGTAAATCTTCAACAGGTACAAGGGAGAGAAGAGGATGGAAGAATCGATCGGCGATGAGGCACGTATGTTTGTTTTGTTAGGAGAATTTGGTTTTAAATGATCGGATTAATTAAGTAATTTACACAGACTGAAAAATTGAAATGTTAAGAAGATTATATTTCGTGAATAAATAGTCATTGGAATTAATTGTTTGTAAAAGGTTAGAAATACTTATCGAGAATAATTTTTGTTATATCTTTTAGAATTATAATAATAATAATAAAGAAAAATTATATATTCATATATTAAATGAGAAATATAAAAAAAGTTTCTATATATATATATATATATATATATATAATATATATAATTTTAATACTATCTTTATCTCAAAGTAATGATTTATATTTAATATTTGAATTTTATTATATATTATATATTATATTTAAAAAAATATTGAACTAATATTGAATAAATATAAAGATTAAATCGTTTATAAATAATATAATAACGATAAAATTATTTTGATAATTGAAAAATTCTTTAACTGAATAATAAAATAAAATTTGTTGATGCAACGAATTTATCTGTGCGATTTTCTATAATTTTTCTGAAATTGCAAAACAGTAAAATAACTATTGTATGGGATTAAAAAAAATTTTTCTTTTTCTATCATTTGTAATACAATTAATAAATAAAAATCATTTTCTTGTTTTAATTAAAAATTGAATTGAACAAAAAGAAAAATTTACAAATATAATAACTATTTCAAAATAATAATCAATAGTGAAAGTAAATTCTTTGAATAATAAAAGTTTGATATTTAACTGTCGTCTTAAGTTGTTATTTAAAATCATAAAATTATATTATTTAAATATAATATTTAATATATATATAATTATATTAATAATAATATATATAATAATAATATTTAACTTTTCTACAATATATCTTTCAGAATACATTAGATCATTCGAAAAAGAGCAATATTTTTATGGAATTACTTATTTTATTAAATACACAAAATTTGTATTTTATAATTAGGAATTATTTTTCTGTTTGATCTTAATTTTATTGACTTGAACTTAAATTTTATAAAGATTTTTATAAGTATTTATACAACCGAAAACAATCTAAATAATTAAAACATAACTAATCATAAAATTTAATTCAAATAACTGATATTCTTATATCTCGTTTTAAGGTTAAAAATAAATTTTTTTCAAAAGAAATAAAAAATAAGTAAATTTGAAAATAAAATAATAATATAATAAATTAATACAATATTTCTTTTATATACTTCTTGAAAGTCTGAATTATAATTCATATATTATATTTCTTATTTTCAAAGTTTCAAGCTTTGAAATTCTATTTAAATACCTAAGTGAAACTATAATTCCCTATAAATTTTTCTAAAATAATAATAATAAATTTTTCTATTTTAGATACATCCAAAATATTTAAGAATATATTAAAATCAATATTGAATGATTTTATTAAGTATTATTCTATTATTAAATATTTATACTATTATTAAATATTATATTAATACTATTATAAAATATTTTTCAATACTAAAACAATTTAATATAAATAAATTTTAGAAAAATGTTATTACAAAGTATTTAATCATCAGAAGTATAAATTATTCTATTAAATATTAAGAGGTTAGTTCTCTCCACAGAAAAATATAATATTTCTATCATACAACATTCCTTCAATCTTTTTTACTATTATATACAATTACACATTATAATGAACGGTAAAAAACGAAAAGCAAAGGTAAAATTCTTTTTTTATTATTAAAATATTTAAATTTTTAAAATTTAAATTTGATTGATAAATTTTTTAAAATGTTGCAAATCATTCAAAAACTATTATTTTCATTGAGTTTATGAATTTTTATTTAACAATTTACAATGATATAATCTTTGTTATCAGCAAATAAACATTTATTCATATTTTATAATATTTCATATTTATAAAAATAATTTTGAATGAAGAAATTTAGACAAGATTTGGAATAAAAAAAAAATTTTAATTTGGCAAGCATTTTTATTTTGTATATTTAATAGTTTAGTAGTTACAAAAAATATTCATTTATTTAATGATTACAAAATATATTTTTTCGAATAAAATATATTTTCACAGCAAAACGTTTAGCATTTAATTGTTTTAATCATATGAAAGAACAATCTGATGATATAATTTAGTTAAATCTAATTTATTTATATATAAATGCTGTAATAAATAGATGTAGATACAATTTTGTTCTATAGCCGTATATTGTAAATATTATTTTATTTTAAAATATTAATAAATAAAATTAAAGAAAAAATATTTTAATTAATAATATAGTAAAAATAAGAATTAAAAAATTAAAAAATATTTAAAAATGTATCTAAATGTTTAAAAAAAAATTAAAGAAAAAATTAAAACTTGAAACTTTTTATGGCATCTTAAAAATTAATTTTACAAAAATTATACTAAATATAAAAAAAAGATATACTTTTTTCATTATTAAAAATTAATTATACAATTTTAATTTTTTTTTTGTTCCCCTTTATTATATACTCAGTTTATTTAGTTGCCTTCACATCGTCAAAGTTCTCACTTGTTACCATGTCGATTGCATCATCAAATTCACATAAGAATTCATCATAAGATTCACTTAACATTTAACATGACATGAAAAAATTCATCGTTCTTCATTCCAAACTAAACTAAAAATGAAATTTCTCACTGCAAAAGAGATACGCGTGTAATATTTGAAACAATGATTATTATTTTACAGCCCTGGTTACATAGGTGGAAGGAGAATGAAATCGTCATTTGCTCTGAATAAAAGCCGCCAAAGGTCGGCATCATTGAAGGACATATGAAAATTGACGAAGCATTACTAACAGTTGGGGTGTCGGTGTTGGCGTTTACAGCGGAAACCCTTTAGAATTTTCAGAGAAGCAGACGATCGCAAGGCGTGGCCGTTATAAAAATTACACGCATTTCCATCTGCGAGCGATAGCATCAATCCACAAGTCTGAGGAATAAAAGAAAGGCAGAATGAGTCCCGCTGTGAATCGTCCGTTGATTCATGGCTTGCATCCCCCGGTCTTTGTACGATTTCTCTCCCTCTCTATCTTTCTCTTTTCCTCCTCTTTTCGAAGAATGAACTCTTTTTCTGCTGTTCTCTCTTCCATCCTTGTATTTCTTGACTACCTGGACTTATTTTCGGAATTCGGAGAAAAATTGAAATTGCGGATTAGAATCTATTTCTAATAAAAAGAAACTGTGGTAAAAATTAAACAATATTCGATTTTTGCATAGATGTGGAATAATTTGTTTGAAGTTAGATATCTGATGAAATGGACGTTGTTTTTCGTTATTAATTGATTCAGATAAATCTTAATATTATGATTTTGAAGTTTTGATAATAATTATATGACAATTTATTTTGATTAATTTTTTAAATATATGGAGATATTAACTTATTTGAAATTATAAAGTATAAAATTAAAAAATAATTTAAAATTTCTTTTTCGAAAAAAAATTAATTTAATATTTATGATATATTTATTCATTTGAATTATATTATTTAAAAAATAAGTGTAAAATTAATTTTTAATATTTTGATTATTGTTCTAATTGTTATTGACGAAGAAATTTAAGAATTAATTAAAATCTTATTAGATAATGAAATAAAGATGTCAATAAATAATAAAAAATTTTTCGAGTCTTATAGTCTAGAACATTAAAAAGAAATCAGAGATAAAATAGATTCAAATTTTATTGTAATAGAATTATAAAATATATATTATAATGAAATATAATTAAACAATATAATAGATGAGTATTATATATAATGTACAGATAAAAAATTCAATCTCATGCAGATAATAAAATAAAAATGTAAAAATATAAAATGAAATGTAATATAAAAATGTAATATAAAAATTTATAATATAATAATATAATAAATTCATAATATCAAGGAAAGATTTTTTTCAAAAATCAAATTTTTAAAATTATTAAGATAATACAAACAAATATTATTTTGATTTTATATGTATCATTAGATAAAATCCTCATACCACTCTTGAAATAATACAGCATTCTAATGAAGATTGCTATTGAATATTGCTATCTGAAAAAAGAAGCAGAATATCTCTCGATATATAAATTCTTTTTCAGACAGTAATGAAGCTCTAACTCATTAAAATCTTATAATGAAACGATATCACAAAAAAAAATTCATTTCAAATATCTCAGAAACATGTATTTTCCTAAATATTCTTAAGAAAATAATTTTTATTAAAAAACCTTTTTCGTTGATGATTTATAAATATATTTTTGCAACAATATTTCAGTGAAAATGATAAAGCACTTAGACTGCCAATAAATATTAGCTAATGCTACAAAATATTACTATGATAAATATGCTATTATGTCTATTCTCGTTAGTTGTTTTTTATTATTTAATTATTTTTATAAGAAATAAAAATATATTATACATATTAATAAAATATATAAATATATATATAAAGAGACTTAATTATTTTTATTAGAAATTGTTCAATGCATAAACATAATTAATAATATTTATTTGAATTCAGGAGAAATATACTACCATATTGATATCATATATTGAAATTTATAAAAATATAATTTAAATAAATCCTATCTTGTATATTATTTTCCATATTTATCCCTGAATCATTTTTCAACTAACAATAAATTACATTTTATTTCATAATTAAATATTTTGTATTTTTTGTAATATTTATAAGTTCGAATATTATATGATGAATAATGTTAAAATCTATTGCAAAAAAAATATAATGTATAATTTTTTATTTAATTTAATATTTATCAACAATCTTATCCCCCTCCCTCCAAAAATATATATTAAAGAATTGAACATTGAAATACTCTTTAAGCGATTATTGTATGCATCATTAATCATTATATATTAGGAATGACATATATCAGGATGAGATGTCTAAATAGAAAAAATATATTTTATCAAATTATCGAAATAGTATATAATTTGATGTAAATATGATGTTTTTTAGATAGAACATATAAAGATTATATAAAACTCAACTTTGTTTTTTTAAATCAAATATTAAGAATTCTATTTCTTATAAAATAAACTAATTTCTCTTGCAGTTAGCCTTTAATGATTTTGAATTATATACCATCTTTATATATTATTCTAAAACGTTCTACTAAATAACATATAAAAAAAAAAATATCATTCTGTTTAAAAAAAAAAAAATAAAGTTGATTTTCATATGAACTCTACATATTCATTTATCAAAAATATCAAATTGTGCCACTCGATATCATGCAAGTTCGATTTGATATATTTCTTTTTTGTTATCAATAATAATAGTTATTAACTGACATATTAACTGACATAAGCCTATTTTAAGTAGTTCAACTTGTATATATGCATTATAAAAATTGTTATGTAAATATTCAATATATATGTTACAGTAATATAATATAATAAGAATATTAATTTAAAACTAAAAGATAAATGAAAAATTATTATATTAATGTTTGAACATAATATTGATATAATGTAATAATAATAACGAAAAATTTGTGCTACTAAAAAAAATAGATTGATAATAAATTCCCAAATGATTAATGAAAATTTCAAAATTTCCAAAATAGAAATTCACAAAATGGATTAGAATTAATTATAAAGATTGCGTTTGGAATTCGCATTAATTAGATCGAATAGTGTTCAAATATTCGAGAATACATGTTAGTAACATACAAGTGATATATGTTCGAATGTTGTCCACGATAATGAAGTTTGATTCGTTTTAAATAGAAGCCTAATATACAGTACATAACAATTGCTTCGATACACATGATCAAAGTGAGACCGTTCATTGATTAAACGGTTCTTGACGCGTGAAAGCCAATTTGACAATGAACGGCTTTCCAGAAATTAATCTTCAATCACCGGTTGGCTAACGATCGCCTCTAGGTCGGAAGAATGATTGCGCATCGTATAAATGAATAAAGGGAACGACTTGCGAAAGTTCAACGATATAGCTGAATAATTGCGCTTAATAGAAGATAATTAAAAATAATTATTGTTCTAATGTTCTCTTGTAACAATAATCAATTAAATAAGTCGCGTTCATATACTATACGTAAATACGTCCTTTTCTTTTTAGTCGAATTCATGTCTATCTTATTTCATTCTTTCTTATGTCATTATATACTATTCAGATAATTAGGAAATTATATGATGAAATATCCAAGATTTAATTTAAACCGTGATCAACTCATTTTTTTTTCTTTGAATAAAATATATTTGCTTTATAAATTATTTCATTTTAATCTTTTAGGACGAAATATCTCGAAAAATAGGATGATAATTTTTTCAAATAAAAGTTTATGATTTAGCATATTCTAAAATCAACATTGTAATTGATATACATTATTATATTAAACTTAAAACTATTAAAATTAAAACTCACATTTCTAATACCAAATAATTAATTTGGAATTAATTATCAATGTATAAACTAATTTTATTTAATATTTGTTTATTTAATTACTTATAAATTATAATGCAGAAAAACAGTTGCAATAACATGATATAAAATCTATCAATCAATATATTCAGATTATATAATGATAATCTTTTATAAGGAAATTTCTTTTTTTTCTAGATTCTTTGTATAATAATTAAATACTTAACAATAACATGTTTATTAGAAAGTACTAATAGTACTAGAGGATCTTAGACCAAATATTGCTAACAGACCAAATAGTTAATGATATATAAATATGATATATAAATATATTATACGAATCTTAGCATCTAATTGTAATTGTAATATAGCATCAAATAATATTATAAGATCTATTAAATTCTGGAATTAATTCTGATGATTAAATCCTAAAAGAAAATGTCTATAAATTTTCAGCAAATTTTAATACCAAATTATTGAGTCTTAGTGGCATATAAATCTCATAATCAATTAAAAGTGAAAGCTTTTTAGCATTATTGTCTAATAATAAAGATGATCGTGTTCCTGTACAGCTCAATTAAAACAATAAAAATTAATGAATTATAGGTTAAATTAAATTTCATTGATTTATTATAGTTTAACACACTTTATCATGATTTGAATTATTTTTGATTAAAAATTATATATATATACATATAGTAATTATTAAGAAAAACATTTTTTAATCTTTGAAATTGTCATGTGATGTTGATTAGAATTAAAAAATAAATAAACTTGAAATGAAATAAAATTAACTTTTTTCATCTTAAAATGTTATAAATTCTATCTTTCGAATTTTATATTCATTGTGTTTCTAAAACTTTTAAAGCTATTCTTGTTATGTTACGTTTATGTTACGCAATGAAAAATCGAATCAATGTTGTACACTGTCCGCGTTAGATCATAAAATGTCACGTACCCTTATGGATATACATAAAACGGCGAACCTCACGTTTTCTTTCTAGTGCACGAGAATAGTTGTGAGAGTAGAGTATTCGAAAAATGGGTGGTTGAACGGAGATCTTTCTGCTTCTCGTTTAAAGAACGATGGCCGCTGAAGAACAGAAACTCTAGCCTTTCGAGTCGAACTTGGGACCGAGTTAAGAGTTTCCCTGCATCACTTCTTTGCTTCTTCACAATCTATCTTTCTCATACTCTCTGTCTTTCATATCTATTTCTTTCGTTGTCTCTCTTTCTCTCGTATTCTCGGATGAATGACATGAATGCCATTCTAGTATCTACTTTGACACGTTTTGGCTATCCTCTGAAATTATTCGCGTGATTCATGAATCGATCATTTATATACATTCAGATGAGTATTTAAATTACTTAATGATTAGGTATGTATAAAAAATGATTGCATAATTGATAATAATATTTTTTAAAATATTCATAATTGTGAATTCAAAATTATACTAAACTATAATCTTCATGTCAATAATTTTCAAGTAATTTACTAATGTACATATTGCGAAAAGAGATAAAATATTAGAAAATGTAATCATAATGAAATTACATGAATTTCTAAATTTAACAATATTTATATGTTATATCTAATTACTTATTAAAATATCTAATATAATTTGTATACCTAACTACTTATTAGAAAAAGAATTTTTTATTAAATTCGTTTTATTTTTGTTATTTTATTTTGCCTAACTAAATAAAAATTAAATAATCTTTTACATGTTTAATTTATCAATATCTAAATTTTTGCTTTACATAAAAAATACATATTATTCATAAATCTTACATCTTATTTAATAAAAATTTAAATCATATTAGTAGTTCATAATAATTTCTAATATGACATTCTTCTTTCGAAAATATAATCTTTCTAATGAAAATATACTTTTAATTATATTATATTTTGTAAAACAATTATTATCGATTTTAATTATCGAATTTCATTAAAAGTAGATGATTACACACGAGACTTGATTATACGAATAAAACAGCAATTTAATTAAAATTAATTTAACACAAAAATGAAAGAATTAGAAAAAATTTAAAATAAAAAAATTATTAACTTTATTAACATATATATAAATATTAAGAAAAAAAATCGATATCAAAATTGAAACGAATCTAGGCGCGATGTAAACAAATTCCAAGTTGCCATACAGTACAGCACATATACAATGTACAGCACATATAAATGTTACTCGCTGGTATAAATTGGAACCAATTTCAATATTGAATGCATGTCACAACTTCGCACAACCGTTTAAAATATCTCGCGTATGTATTATATACATGTACTTACACATAACACGAAGGAGCTATTTCATTCGGTCTCGAAGCGAAGCAAAATACGGTCAGCTTTTCCCAAGGAAAGAATTCATTTTGCATTTTTACAATTTCGTAAAGGAAGAAGAAATCGAGTCGAGATTACTCTTCGAAGAGATGTATTTTTCAATGGCGGCTACAACCTTTTTCGTCCTTCTATCCGACTTCCCAAGGCTTCATCCTCTCTCTCTTTTCGCCATTTAAGGCACTCGTCTCTTCGACGATTCAAATTTTAATTCAATTACGACGACGACCATCACCACAACCACTATCACCATTACCGACAGCGACGCATCTCTCGCGTGTCTCCCTATCTTTTTTTCTTTTCTCCGCCGGTTATACTATTTTTTCTTTCTTGATTTCTTCGAGCCTCTTTTTTCCTCCTATCTCCGCAAAATCTGAATTTAATTATGACTCTTCACGTAACCGCTTTGCTCCTCCACCCCTCACACTATGATTCGTGGCCTATCTCACTCTCGCATCTGCCGCTCCTGGAACGTTAAGATGCCCTTTTCTTCTCTCTTTTCTTCTCTCTTCCAACCTCTGTTCTATCCATGAGCTAGATGATCGTACAAGAGGGCGAAACGCTGGGCAAAAAGCATCTTAAATTTTAAAGGACGTTTAAATCTGCCTATTACTTCTCGATTTTTTTCGTTTTTTCCACCCTCTTCCATCGTTAAACCAATCAATTGAACGTTCCGTAAATGAATTTTATGACTATAATCGAATTTTATAACCTTATTTCCCTGTAGTTATTTAAGAGAATTTTTATTTCTGAGTTGAGAAAAATTGGTTCTGATATTTAAAATATGTTATAGAATTATTTACTGTTACAATTATAAATTAAATGATTGTATTAGGATGTTATGAACATATATTGTATATAGAAATTTTTAATTTTTTTTTTTATAATTTTAAATTGTAGAATTAATATCGAAAATAATATTAAAATTTTAAATTATTTAATTATGAAATTATATTAAAAAATATAATTTGATTATATTTGCTTTTGAAATATTTAATCTTTATTGATAATTATTTCAAAGAAAACTTTCAACAATGTGTTATAAATTTCTTATTGTGATTATAAATCTAACTGTAATATAACTTCTTTTTTTTCAAATTTTCTTTTTTTAAGGAAAAAGAATTACGTAAATTACGTAAGAAATACAAAATGATATACTCGAAAATTAAATTCATTATAGTAATAAAGAATTGCAATAATTATAAGAATTCCTTATAATAATAAAGAAATAATACATTATGATAAAACTTTTTAGATAGAATCACTAATAATAAAGGAAAGAGTACGAATGTGAGATAGAATAGAAATATGAGATATCAACGTTTTAACCACTATTGAAACTTCTAACAATAATTATATTTCAAATATTATAAAACATAGCAATTGTTGATTGTTATCTTTCCTTTATTTAATGGATTTTATTTAATTTTATGTTTCAACCGTAATAGAAAGTTTCTATTACACTTATTAAAGTGTCACTCATTTATTGAAATGAAAGTTACTTCAGATTATTTTTAAAGAAATAGAAAAGGTAAGTTATATATTATAATGATTATAGTTTCAATGTATTAATGAAAATTTGAAATATTCGTGTTTTATGATATATGTAATTATGATATGATATAATAAATTGGAATATAAGATACTTGATTAGTAATATAATATAATATAATAATAATAATATAATTAAAAATTTTCAAAGATTTTAAAAGTAAATTATAGAAATATCTATCATGCTAATTATGAATCATCATTACAAATCTAGAAAATACAATTTACATATGTGATTTTTGCAAAATAATAGGACTAAATTGTTCGTTTAATTGTAAGTATTTTATTATATTTGACATTGTTTATTATACTTATACATTATTCTTTCTATTAATACTTTAATATAATTTCATAATTTATTTTCTTAAAAAATAATGGTATTACTATTCGAACTTGTACTGAATTTTACTTTTATTAAATAAAAAAATTAAAAGTTCTGTAAAATCCATAATATTTATTTTTGCATATACAGCATATTCTATATAAAAATATCCATTCTCAAATTCTTTTCATTCGATTTTTTTATTTATTACATTAATATTATATTATTTTACATTAAAAAGTAAAATAATATTCTATATTCTACATATTTTACATATAGTTAGAAATAATTTTATTATTTTATTATTAAATTATTTTAATTCATACTTAAAAATGAAATTTTGTTAAAGATACAATAAAAAAGAAAATTATATAAGTCCTCAAAATTATAAAAATTTCGCAATTGCAAACTTCAAAATGGGAATGCAAAAGAATATAAGATGATGAAATGACAAATATTTACATATATATCTATAAATATTAAATATAAATATTGACATTTTCCATTTATGAGATTAAATATATATATATATATAAAACATTTTGTTAACAAAAAAAATATTTATCACAAAAATAAATTCTAAAATCTGTAAATTCTAAAATTTTAATATAATATAATTATATATATATAATATAATATAATATAATTATATATATAATATAATATAATATAATATAATATAATTATATATAATATAATATAATTATATATAATAAATAAAATAATAATTTCTAAACTCTGTATATCAAATATCATCAAGAACATGATACAAAAAAACAAGTAAACAATAATTTATAAATTGTCCGCTGTAGTCAATATTCCGAAGATTCTTTTCCCATAATTGGCGTCGAATTGTTCAACCAATTTGAATCTTTCGATTGTTGCGAGTTCATAGTATCCATCCATAGTGCTTGTACCATGCACGCGATTGTAGTGAATTGTATCGATTGATCGTTTGAATAAATATTCTTATACAGAAATAATGATAGAGCGCATTATGAAAAGATGTAATAACGTATTCAGGATTGGTCGTCTACTCGGTTCAATCTTCATTAAAATTCTCTTTTTCCTTTTCCTTCGTTTCGCTATCTTATTTCCGTCTCGATTATCCTTTAGAAAACATTCGCATCGACGAGCCTTTCTTCGTTCGATTCATTCTCTATCCTCCCTCGCCCTTCCCCCTCCCGACCATTTCCATCGCTCTTGCCCTCTATCGTTTCTTTTTCGCATTTATTCGACCCCCCCTCCGATATTCTCATTACTTCGGCATCGATTCCGTTCGAGGTCCCACCGATACTAACGGCAATTAAGCTAATGCCAATTAAACAAGCCGACAACCGTTAATTGATGGTTTGCATTCCCGTCAATTCGGGTACCGCTGATTCGACAAGTTTTACAATATCGATGATTGCATGTTGCATGTGTTATCTCTCTCTCTTGTTGCTCTCGTTAACTGTTTCGATAGTGCAATATTTCCCAATATTTTTCAAGTTGTGTTCATGTTTATCTAATATTCAAAATTTCTTCTTCCGAGTAAAATAAAGAAATTAGAAAATGTTTTTTTTTTAAATAAGTGATTAAAATTAGTAGTTATAATAAGTATTAAAAATTAATAGTTTAATTAAACTAGCAGTGATCATTTAGAAAACACTTTATAGTTTAAAGGTTGTGATTCATGTCACATGAAATGAAGTTTTTATTTTAGACAAGAAATACAAGGAATATCTTGAGAAAATTTTATATTTAATATGAATATTTTATTTCAAGAAAAAAATCGTTCCAAAATATAATTAAAATTTTATATTCTAAAATTAAAAATTTATTAAATTATAAGATAAATGATATATTGAAAATAGTTTTTATAACTAATATATTAAAATTTCATTACTTTTATATTGAAACATAATTCTTTTCCTAATAAGATAATTAATAAAAGTGATTTTGAAAATTATTAAATTTTTTATATTTTAATTAATATACTATACATTTTTTATGCAGTTATATTTATGAACATTCTATATATAACATTGTATCAAAATTATTCAAAGAAATTTTATCGATCTATTCTTAAATAAATTTAAAATCAAATCATGTTACATACAATATCATTGTTAGTTAATAAGAAAATTATATACAATCTACTTCAAATTCAAAATTAAATCGAAGAACTTAATAAGAAAAAAAAAAAAACAGTTTCATTTTTAACTGGAATTATTACATTTAATATATATATAAATATTCTACATCATGGTGTAAATTCTATACAGATCGGATAAAAAATAAACGTTATGGAATTTGGACTTGACATTATTGTTTTATCGAAAACAAAATAATGACAATTTTTAATGTCTATAAAATATTCATTTAATAAAATAACAATAAATAAATAAATTTTGTATTCAACAATCGTACAAATCGGTACAAATCGGTTGAATTCTTTATGAAAAAATAATTTGAAAATATAAAATAATGATTTTTTATTTATATAGTATAGCACTTCATTTTTAACAAAATAAAAGATTTTGATTATAATTTCAATATTTATTAAAATATATAAGAACTTATATAATAAAAAACTGATAAATCAATAGACTCACGATTTATTTTTTAAGATAGCGAAAAATAGACAAAAAATAAATATTATTTATTGTTTAATTTGAGAAGTTCTTTATTTATAATCTTTATTTATAATGATATATAAAATATTATTATATCACTCTTGTAACCTGATTGTATTTGATTATTATGTTTTCTTTATAAATAAATAATTTCATTTTAAAAGACTTTTAATTAATTTTTACATTTAATATATTTAGTTTATTAATATGAATTTCTTCTCAAAAATAACAGTATTTCCAAGTTAAATACAATCGAAGATGATAAGAATAGATAAGAATAAATATGATAAGAAACAAAATATATATATAGTATATATACATATAGTATTCTGATCAGATACTTTATGTTTCAAGCAGTTGAAAAGAATATTTTGATGGATGATTGATTATTGAAAATAATCATATGAAAAAATTGAAAAAAAACTATCTGATATCATATAATTTACATTGCACATATTTTAATTAATTTAATTATTATTAATTACACTACCTTCTCTCACTCTTTTTTTGACAACCACCTTTACTACTCTTCGGTTCTTTGAATCCGACTAGTTTCCTCTGAGGAAATGCGCACGGACAACTGATCAAAGTGCATGTGAAACTCTGAAATGTAATATAAATCATTGTTATAATTATTATTAATTATAATATCAAGATTTTATATATATAATATTACATAATATTAACTGTTAAAAATAAATAGAATAATAGAATATAGGAATATTTTGTATATTTTATACTTATAAATAATTATTATCATTCTTACAATCAAAATTATTTTTATATTCAAAATTTAATAAAAGTATACAATTATCATTTTAAAATCATATTATTGTAATTCATTCCAACTTATCTTAGATTTAAAAATATTATTTTGTCATTCATTTCATATCAATACATGTTTCATATTAATAGTTTAAATATTATTAAACGATGTCATTCTACTTTATAAAAAACATTTTTAAATATAAATCTTCGTTAATATAAATATTATATATTTTTACTTGAAGCTAATTGAATACCAAAAAAACATCATGCTTAAACGAACAATATAAACTTGTGCTAAAGGACAACAACAACATATTCGATCAGTCTGACGGGACTATGAAAATCTGCAAAAGTTGAATCCATTCGAGCAGACTTGGTCTGACATTTGACACAACGATGTAGCTGTATTCTAATTAAACAATTATATACAACAATTTGATGTGGGAATGAAATCCCAAGATCGGCATCGATTACCCAATCAATTTGCGACTAGCCATTCTCCCTCATTCTTATCTCACTACCTTCTCTGACTCTCTTTTTGACAACCACCTTCACTACTCTTCGGTTCTTCGAATCCGACTAGTTTCCTCTGAGGAAATGCGCACGGACAACTGAGTGATTTCCTCAGAGGACAATTAAAGTGCATGTGAAACTCTGAAATGTAATATAAATCGTTGTATATTGTTCAATTATGAAGACAAACAATAATTAAAAAAATATATTATTGGAGGATTTTCTTTTTAGTTTTAAATATATAATTTTATTATTATATATTTATATTATTTTTAAATATAAATTGTATATTGTTTTGATGGTAAATAGTAAAAGTACATAGCTCAGTATAATAAGCATATACATTTCTATAATTTTTGAAACAGGTTTGAAAGAGATATATTTTTTACCAACAAATGCAAAAGTATTAATATTGATGTACAGACGCTGATCAAAAAATTAGGATCACTTATAATTCTTAATATTTTTCGTGTTTTTCAGTACAATATTTAATAATTATTTTTATTAATTAGATTTCTATTAACTATTCTATTTTTATTAATTGTTAATACGCACATATTAATAATTTGTATTTCTTTCCTTTATTTTGATTATAACTTCGTTTTTTTTTGGCATGTCTTTTGTTTTTGTATAATTTTTCAAATATGTGATGACTTGTTGTGATGAGATAAGTGTCTTAAATTCTAGACGTTGTCAATTGGATTCATATCCAAAGAGACCTGACCATAGGAATATATTAAAAAGTTATAAGATATTTTATATATATATATATGAAATTTTATTTAACTTTTTAAATTTTATTTAAAATTCAGAAAGTTGTAAATAGTTTGAAAATTGTAAATTGTTCTAATTTTTTAGCCAGGATTATATAAATTTCATCAATTGCAAATTGCATCAATCAATCATATAATTTAAAATATCATATAATGTATAACAAATACATTCAAATTCTGAATTTAAGTTATTATTCGATTCTTGTAAGCAAGAAATTATTTTCAACAAAGCAATGAACAATTCATAAAGATAAGGGAGTAATTCACTGATATGCATGTATGGACAAAATGTTCCAGATTGCCAAACAGTCATTAAATGTACAAAGCATTCGAGAATGGGCGTAAGGCTATTACTGATCAGGATTGTGTGGTTTTAAAGTGATGTCGGAAAATCAGATATAAACATTTTGCAAATACAATTTATAAATTAAATTGTTATGATAAGAGCTTGTAGAGAGAGATGAGAGAAATACATTGAAACCTAATAATCGAATTTAATAATTAATAAATAATAAATTTATGTTAATAATAAAAAATATTCTTTTCATTCGCTTATATATATATATTCTTTTTACGTATAATTACTAATATTATTGATTATTTATAATATTTTGCTAAAAAAAGTTAATAAAAAATTATTTTTTAACAAAACACATAACAAATAAAAGGTATAATAATATTTTTTAAAATATTTATGGCTAAAATCATCGAGATTTATATCGATTTGTCAAAAAACGATTTTTCAATAGATATTGATTTTTTTTTATAGTTAAATAACTAATAATAATTTATAGTTAATATGTAATTGATTACAATCAAATTAAATGTTTAATTTTCCAGATTAAGTTTTCCAGTTTTATTCTAATTGTTTTATTCTAATTGATTCTAAAATTTGTATATTGAAAAAATTCTTGTCTAATCGACAATTTTATAATTTTATTAAATATTAGTTAAAATTAGTTTTTTTATGATTACAAAATGGCACCTAAATATTTTATTATTCTTTTTCATTTTATTAAATAAAATTTGAATTTATTAAAATTAATAAAAAAAAATTAAATATTACAAACTATTTTTCTGTTGTAAAAAAATATAAAATTTGAAGGATTATTTTTATTAGCAATTACTACCAAGTTTTGTTAATAATAATTAATTTTATTATTATTATATTTTTATAATTAATTATTGTATTAATCGTAAAAAAGAAAGAGGAAGAAAAAGAAAAAATTAATAAAAGTCAAGATGAAACTTTATTTATGCCGAAACCAAAGATGATATTATAACAACTCTCCAATGCTTCATAACAATGCCTCTATAATCAATCTATAATCAAATTCATTCAATTATTTAAAATTTTAAACGTTTACATATTTTGCTTCTATAAATTTACGAAATAATTTTTAGAAAAAAAATTTGAAATTTATTTTTAATAAATATTTATTTTATATTATTTGAATACAAATAGATTGAAATAAAATTAAAAAAATATATACCAAAAAAATAAATTATAAATTACCATAACTACGAAATAAATATTTATGATCAAACATCGATGTATCATCACTGAAACTATCATACAGTATTTATGAAACATTTCGCAAAGGAGTAGCACGTAAAGCGGTCTTTGGTGAAAATTTCAGCCGGGTTCCTCCGTCGTTGCCTTAATAGTTCATTTGTCGTTATACAAGCCCGAACGTGGCATATCACACACCAGAGAGGGATATAGGGAGAAGCGAGCGAATAAAAGGAAGTTTGGGATGGTGGAGAAGAGAGGGGTGGTGAGAGGAGACAAAGGCTCGGAGCCACTGTTTATGTCAATTTCGTGTCTACGGTGCATCACAGAGGAAATAAAAGGAAATAATTGCACCGTCGCCAAGTGCAATTTGTGCCTAGATATTATAAAAAGGGTGGTACAAGGAGGAGAAAAAAAAAAAAAATAAAAAAGAAGAAAATGGAGGAGAGACGAAAGCGAGAGGATATAGACAGAAGAGAGGACTAATGGGAAGGGACAAAATAGTCGGAAGAATGCGGAGGAAAGAGGTAACTAGTACAAAACAAACGATGTACCATTCTACAGTGGTCGCATTGATATATTACGGTGTATACTCACAAATTCGATGCCTGCGCGCGCGTGTGTGTATGTGCTTCGTTGCGCGGACGTTTTCGTTGCGCTTTTAGAATTCGATTATTGGATTGGCCGGTAAATCAACTATGAAAATAAACTTAAATTATGATCGTTTTTTCTACGCTCGGCAAAGGATAGATTTCTTTTTTTTAAGGGTGACTCGGGCGTCTGTATTAAAAGAGATAAATTTAGTAACGAACATATTATACGGAGAAGATTTGCCCGATGATTAATACGAATTAAGAAATAAATATTTCGAAAATGATGGTAAGATTAAATTATATATATGATTATATGTTTAAATTTGATACAATATTTTTTGTTTTTCTATTTGAGGAAATTATAATAATTGAAGGATTAAGAAAAGTTAAGAATAAGTTAAGTTAAATTTAATTATTAAGTTAATTATATAATATTATAATTATTATAATAATTATTAAATTAAATTATAATATATAATATATTAAGTTAAGTTAAAAAAGTTAAATTCTAACATATATTATATATGAATTTTAAGATTTATATTTATATACCATTTTTAGATTTTGTAAATATTTTTTTAATTAAAATGAAATTTTTTATCTTCTCGTGAAAAATTTTTCAAATATAGTTAGATTATTAGTATGTGAAACATTTGCTATCGATTTATATTCTAAATTTATAATCATATTAAGAATTATTGTTGAAAATTATGTTAAAATTTATTATTTTTATGATATTTGCATAAAAAATAATGACTTGTATACTTTTACAGATTAAATATTAATAAAATACTAAAAAACATTACTATTTTTATTAGAAAATAATTATTACGTGTAAAAACTTTATTAATAATTTTAATTATAATTTTTTACATTTATTTTGTTTTTAGAAAAAAATGTTATGTAAAAATATTATGTAAAAATTATATGATATTGTTTTATTATTTTCAATTTATATTTTTAATCAATTTGAAATTAAATAATTATAGAAATTTTAATTATCTTTTAATAGAATTGATTAAAATATTTACATTTGAGATATCAAATATATAATAAAAATAAATTTGTATTTAGAATCAGAATCAATATTATAAAATTCATATAAATTCCATTTTCTAATCGTAAAATATAGATTAAGATAATAAATAAATTAATAATAGCATTTTATCAATAATAAATTCATGAACAACGAAAAAGATTGTATTTATTACAAAATTTTATAAAAATAATTTCTATGAAAACGTCTTCGACTCAGATTGGAAACCACTTTAAGAACAAATTAAATTGATTAAGTGAGACAATCAATTTTGAAAGGAAATCGGAATGGAAATTTCCTTTCGGAAAAGATACTCATTTACTTAATTAGGTCAATGCTATAAATTAGTAGTTTTAATACGAAAAGATAATTCGAATAATTTAAAAATATTTCCATGAATATTATCATAGGATTATAATAGAAATAAAGTTGATCAATTTTAAAAAAAATAATTCATTTAAATTTTATTTCAATTTATATGTGTCCATATAAAATGAAATATCTTCCGTGAATCTTTAATTTAAAGAATATTATATATTTACGAAACACTTGAAAGATTGATTGGTTTACCAAGCAATCAACCGAAAATTAAATTTTTCAATTATTCTTTATTCATAAACTCTGATCATGAATAATTTTCATTATGCTTTTTTTATACTAAATTTAAACTGCTATTTAAATAATTAATATTCATTGATAGTTAACACGATTAAATGCAAAATAACATAGAAAGTGAAAAATATTTCATACTAAAATTTCACAACATAAATTTTATAAGATAATTATATTTTATTATATATAAATAATTATGAAATTTATAAATTTCTTTTTAATTGCATTTCAACTTACAAAATTTTATTATATCATATTTAAAATTTTGAAAAATAATAAAAATTCTTTAAGCTTTTAAAACTACCAATATCTATAAATAAAATTTTAAAAATTTATCACAAGATTTAACTTTTTACTGCATTTCACAATACTTCACGATGCTTGCAAGTCCAACATTTTCACTCTGTCCTACATATGTTCCTCTATTCCTCTGCCGAGTTACACAGACATTCAAAAACTGATGGAAGCCGCACAACAAAAACCGACATTTTCAAGGCAAGCATAAACGCAGTCGATATTTCGGAAGAGATACTCTGCTAAGGTCAAAACGCATCTTTGTCGAAACAAGAGAAACGGCCGGAGAGTTTCACCTACAAAACGCCTGGTAGTGCTCCTTTCCCTTAATTCGCTTCTTTCGAGAAAACATGACCCGGGGACAAATTTGAATTCGCGCAAATCATTCTGACTACCTCTCTTTACAAACTACCTTACATAATTTCTCTCGTCATAGAAAGAGAGAAAAAGAGAGATAGAGGGCAAAAAAGAGAGGAGTGGAAAGAAATCGAGAGGGAGACGGAGAGATAAGGGCGAGCGCGTAAGACAGAGAAAAATAGCGTCAAGACAACAGCCTTAATAGCCAGTACAATGGGCGGATCTTCGAGTCTTTTACGTCGCACTTGACGAAACAATAGTCGAACGAGTAGAGTGCGATAGACCAGTGCTGCTAGAGGGTGTTGAGGGTGTTGAGGATGCCGAAGAGGGGCTGCTACCGGTAGATGAGTCGGAATCCGTAGCCCCGGGTCGGGTTTTAACGACGTGCTCGGACACAGTCATCCCTCTACCACCGATGCATTCTCTTTTTCTCCCTCCCCAACTCTCTATCTTTCCTTTTTTTCTCTCCACCATTTTACTATCACGTTTCCTCTCTCTCCTTGTCTATTTTACTCTGCTCTAACTCTATCCGTCTCTCGCACTCCCGATTTCGCTTCGTTTCGTTTTCGTGCATGCTGCAATTCTGGAACGCATCAAGCTCTGTTTTCCTTCTCTCCTTGTGTAAATACACACACATACACACATTCATAAGCGCATATCTACATCGCATGTATTCTTATGTTCTCTTTCTCTCCTACTCTCTCTTTCCATCTTCGCTTCTATCGTTCCTTATCGAGTACTTCTCTTTTTCCATTCTCCTTACTCTTAATCTATTTCCCTTTCTTTCTGTCTTTTCTATGTACTACTTTTTTTATCTCTCTCTCTCTCTCTCTCTCGTCATTCCAACTTCCACTACTCTCGTTCCTCTTACGCCACTTTCTTCATCTTGCTATTTTTGTCCCTGTTCAACACAGGTTATCTCTGCTCTATGCGCCTCTACTGTTTCTTTCATACTGCTCAAGTTTGCCTGCAAGTCTCGTCGCTTAATGTCAAAACTTTCCTGTCCCTCGTCGCACGTTCGTTCTCACAGCCAATGAACACATCCTTCTACCTGTACACTGGGTGTCCAGCTTTATTATTGATGCTATCCTTCACGAAAATAGCCTGCCTCTCCTTTGTTCCTTTCTTTGTTTGTTCTATAATATTTTATTCATTTTCAAAATACATACAGAAATGGATGTTGTAATATAGGATATGATATGAAAGAATTGTAAATTATATTATTAAATAAAAACGCAGAGTAATGTTTTAGGATTGTACACTTATTTATAATTAGAATCTTATAATAATCTCTACTCTATGATTTTCATAAATGAAATAGACTAATAATAGTAGTTTCATTTGAAAAAGCTTATATAATAAGGATACATACAATGAAGTTATTGTAATTTTTTGTGTGAGCCATTCATTATATTATATTATATATATTAAAAAGTATTCATTATATTATATTATATATATTAATATATTTTTCAATATTTTATGAAACGAATATCAAATATAAAATATTTGATATTCACTTTATAATATAAAATTGCCAATTTTTAAATTATTAAAAATTTCTTATTGTGCTATATTTTCTCCAGTTTTTAAATTTTTTAATTTCTATGAAATAAGAAAGTATTATTTTACGTGATAGAAAAAGTATAAGTGGAATTATATTATTGTTTTCAAAAATTGAAAGAATAATGATAATGCAATATGAATATAAATTTTTATTTCAATATATTTTCTATATTAAAAATTTCTTTGATCACGATTTAATTATTATAATATTTATATCTATGTCTATATTCTTATCAATTCCTCTTTTCAGAAAATAAAGGAAATTCACGAAACATGATAACTTTAACTATTGACTGATTTTACGATTTCCCTATATGTTACCCGCATTAAATATCAAAACTCGTGTACAAATTCGATATTTTATGTCAAATTACTGTCAAAAGCGATTTAACTTGTCATTTATATTGTCAGTAGTTTGGGTATCATGATTAGAGACGTGTTTTATTTTATAATTGTTATAATATATTACAATACATAAAATAACATATAATAAATAACATATAATAAATTATTATACTATTATATCTAGATTAAAAAAGATTATATAAATTGAATTATATAAATATTTTTTTCTTTTTTTTAATCAATAGAAATCATAAATAAAATTGATAAAATAAAATCTTCAAAAATATTTTATTTTTACATTTTAAAAGTATATGAGATTATTATATTTAATTATTTTTGTGAAAAATATCTATAAAGAATGCTCAATTTTCAATCCTCTATACCGAACATCTCGTTAACCCGTTTACTAGATCGTTTCAAAAAAGAACATTCTTCGAATATCTCATTAAGCTGTTAATGATATCAAATTTATTTTTAGATAAAATTTAATATTTACCTACATAAATATAGGAAAGATATTGAATATAAAAATATAATGGAAAAGATATTGCATATTTTAAAAAATTAATAACTATTTTGTAATAGAATAATTTTAATGAAATATTTTTCCAAAATAAATAAAATATTTTTCTTTCATACTATTATTTTCATTGAATTTTCATTTTTAAGAAATTAGGAAAAATTTTTTAACATTGATATTCATATTATATAATAAATAATATTTTATTTAATTTTTTTTTTCGCTAATTTCTATGGATTTAAATATTGCAATATATCAAAATGCATTATATTAATATCAATATGTATTATATTAAAATAATTGCAATTTATAAAATACATATCACATTTATGTTTTTTTAAATTTGAACATTGACAAATTAATTAATATTTAATTGAAATATGATAGAAATAGTTTTTTTCCAGCATCGTCAAAAATTTTGTTCCTTGTTAATTAAGTTTTTTTTAATTAAGCTTGTTTAAATAAAATTAGTTTCCTTCATTTCCTCTAAAATATACTATTGTTGCGAAATATAACGATACATCTCTTTTATAATTATTCCAGTATATTTTTACCAGAATTTCAAACATGCATCAGAAAACAGAAAAACTTTCTTTACATAATTAAATCATCAAGTTGAAAATATTTGAAACCCGGAGCGGCAAGACGACTCATCTTTCTCGCTTAAAATATCAAACAGCGTTCGATTCTAGGAGATCAAAATTCTTATTCCTTGGATTTTACGTCACTACGAGATTCTTTCCCCTTCGGTTACAAATTTCGCGACTGCGTATGTATAAACAACGAACCCATGGTAACTTTGTAAAAACTGTATGAATATAATATATACAGCATCCTCTGTTCCAGAAGAAACTGCAGCCATCGAGCTTCTTACAAATTCGTTGCAGGAAGTACCGAGAAACAGAGTAGAAACGAAGCCTAGTATATTTTAATAAAGTCGTTAAAACTCTGATATTATCTCTGGCAAATAACTACGTAAAAATTGAAGAATTGAAGTTATTTTTTTCTACTTATTTTTTCCATTATTATTTCTGTTTCTTTCTCTTCCTTTTTTTTTAAAAAACAAAACGACAATGCTGAGAAAAGAACAAACGAGGACGACGAGACTTGTTTAAATAAGAATAAAAAATGTAGGAGGACAGAAAGAGGGAAAAATGAACGAACACAAGGGGGAATTCTAAAGAATAAATTATACATTCCAGGCTAGCTCGATGCTTGGATGTAGCCTGCGTGCACGTAAGTTGCAAAGTTGCTCAAAGATGCGATGACTACAAAATATTTTCCTTGCCATTTTTTCATCCCCATGCGTCTTGACTATTTGCGGCTCATCTTTCTTTGCAACATTCCAACAGCTCATATAAGAAACCTCGAAATATTGGTAACGAAAAAGATGATGAGATGCAATATGGATTTCATAAAATGTGATAAATTCAGCAAAACTGTTACAAAGAAATCGTTGGAAAAATATGATATGGTATTATATAAAAAACGAGCCTATTGAATGTTCAAAAAAGCATGGAAAAGAGTGAATTTTATCAAACATAAAATGCTAAATAAGCGATTAAATGATAGAAAAGCGTTTTGAAAAGCGTTTTGAATTAATTTATCTATTGATTTTGCATTTAAGTAAAGAAAGATAAAAATCAAAGAGAAATAAAATACAATAATACATATATAAAACTTGGAAACTGAGATGTATGTAGGAATATAAATTAAGTTTATTTTTTTCAAGATAAATATAGGAAAGGATAGATAAGAACTATATATATTTATCTAGAATAATAATCTCCAATATTTAAGATATCCAATTCTTTTTTATAATAGTTAAATGTGCTGCGACTTTCATCCCTTTTTATAATTCTATAAAAAAATATTTTTAATAATATGAGATAAATAACATTTCATTTTTAAGAATTTTAAGAATAAATTATTCTATACACAAGATCCGATAATGAAATATAATAGAATGTATATATGTATATAAATATAATAGAATAATAAAAATCTATTATTATATAAAAATATAAAATATATTTAAAAATTTTTAAGATTTTAAAGATTTATTTTATATATAATTTTAAAGATATATAATTTTAAAGACATATAATTTTGATGATATATAATTTTAAAGATTTAAAAATTTTAATAAATAAGAACAATCAAAAAAAAATTAAATAGATAAGATAATAAAAATTTAAAAGATTAAAAATTATTTTGTAGTCTTTTGTTGTCTAATTGTATCTATAATAAGAAAAATTAAATGATATTTAATAATTTTTATTAAATTTTATTTTATATATATTAATATATAATATTAATGTATTTATATTATTAATATATAATAATAATGTATTTAATAAATTTTCAAATAAAAATTTAAAAATGAAATCTTCAATTTATTATTCTTGATTTTCATCTTACTTTACTATTTTCATGACTTTATTTGTATCACAATTTTTGGCTCATAATGATTAGTATTTAATTAATAAAAATATATGATGAATCTTTAATATTTTTTAATTATCGCTGTGATAAACCATTAATTAACCATTAATTAATATTATTTATGATAATATAACTATTAATCAGAATAAATAATTGAAATAAATGCTGAAAATCTATCTGAAATACTATAAAATTTTTCATATAAAATTATTTTATATTTTGTAAATAAAAATATTTATAACAATTCTTTATCTTTGACGATTACAATAATAGAGTGAAAAACTGATTTAAATTTTGTTATAAGTTTTCAAACATATAATAAATATTAAAAAATAAAATATAGAAATAGATAACTCTTTATATAAGATACATGTTATAAATATAATGTTTATATGCATAAAATATGTGAAAGAATTAATTGACCAGAAATTATAATTATATTAAGTAATTAAATATATTAAATAATAAATATATATAATTTATATTAAAAAATTATAATTAAAAAATTATAATAATTCATAAAAGATAACAAAAAAATTGAGAAATTATTAGTAAAGAATAAATAATAGAAAAATTTAAGAATTATGTTATTATGTTATATTATATATAACTTTTCAAAATTTACAAATTTCTCTAAAAAGTATCTATGAGTTAGATAAATAAGAATTGTTGAAAACTGAAAGAAGTTTCATAATTTATAGCTACTAATTCTAAATTAAATTAATTTTATTAAATTAATACATATTTTTTAAGCTATTGAATTTAAAAAAAGAAATACTACCAAATCTAAACAATATCATATATCTTTTACTTCATACATTGTATATATAATATTTCATAAAAGAATTTTACTATAATATAAATATAATATAATAAAATAATCTCTATTATTTTATTTTCATATTCCGAATAGAACCACATACATGTAATAAAACAAAAAACGGAAATATAAATATAGATTGTATTAATAATAATATAAAGAAGATATGGAAAAAAAAGAAAAATTGAATATTTTGAAAACTTGTATTATTAAACTTTAAAACTCAACTATATTAAATTCAAAAAAGTATCTCTTTTTATCATTCGAAAAAGTCAAAACTTAAAATGAAAAAAATTCAAAATCAAACAATTTATAAAACATGACTTCATTTGCGATACATTTCCATATATATCGCATTACAAACTTTCTAAAAGCTCGATGTATAGAATTGTTCCATTCTTCGTTTATTTCTGTCAATAATGAAATACATATTTCAACGATAATGACAATGACTATGAACGAAGAGAACTATGGATCGAGAGAA
Source organism: Apis laboriosa (assembly GCF_014066325.1). Classification (NCBI taxonomy): domain Eukaryota; kingdom Metazoa; phylum Arthropoda; class Insecta; order Hymenoptera; family Apidae; genus Apis; species Apis laboriosa. Next base: position 1,710,499 of record NW_025222966.1, on the reverse strand, counting down.
ACACGAGAATCAGGCATGCGGTTTGGAAGAGATTATATCACAGCAAGGTTACTGAAGCTTTAATCTTTATCGTACGTAAAATCATGAATTATTTGGCGGCACGTTTAAATTGTTCATGGAATATTTAATAGTGTAAACATGATGATGATTTATCAATGATTTATTATAAACGGTATCATTAGTGATTTACATGTACTCGATCGTTCTTTGAAAAGAAATTAGGTATTATAAAGTGCGGTATGTTATATAGAAGATTCTTCATGCAATCAAATAAAAATACAAAGTTCGAAATTTTTTGAATATTTCTATTTGTTTTTTTATTTAATTTTATCTTAATTCAAAATATTAAATATAGATTATGATATGCTATATTATATATAGGATGTTATTCATAAAATATCATTGAAGAATTAATTCTAGATGACAACAAACACAAAAGTTAATATATAAAAATATCTATTCAGCTTTTATCAATTTATAAACAATTTAATTTGCATTAAGATAAAGCGAGATAGAGATTCAACGATCTGGCAAGAATCTTATTTTATCTGTGTTTCTTTTCATTTAACGCAAATTTTAATTGATTTTAATTTAATAAATAAAGCCATATTTTAACTTTTGTTTTTCTGTAGAATCGATTCTCTCACGAAATGTACATATACATATATATTAATATTTTCTGCATATATATATATGTAAAATAGGTACCACTGAATTGATTCTATATGTAAAAATAAATCAAAGAAAAGAAATAACATTTGATTTTTTTTTTCAAAAAAATTCATTTTTGAAAAAATTAAGTTTGAAAATAATATCAAATATGCATATATTTGATTCCAATTAATTCATTTTCTATAAAATTTTTTTTTTCGCTCATACTTATATATTCATTGATCTGTTAAATATATACAAGAACATACATTAAATAATTTATTATATTATTTTAAATATCACTCAATATAATAATAATATAATTTATGATATTATTAATGTTGACAATATTAATGATATTAATAAATATATTATTCATACATTAGACATTTTTACTTATTATATACACATTTAAATTCACATGTATCCATAAATAATAGATAATGTATCCATAAATTCGATAAAACTTTCAAATTCAATTTTTTCGAGAACAAGACCTCAAACGAAAAAATATTATTCCTTTTAAATAGATAATCAAAATATTATTTTGATTACTATCATTTTTAATTCTTCCTAATTTCTTTATTTGATATCACATTTCATAATTAATATTTCATGAATGAAAAACTTGAAGATCAATATGATATTGTGTTATATAGTTATATAGTTCTCTAATTAAATTTTAAACGAATATTATATTTAATAATTGTTAGTAAATATCTTTTTGTTTTCAAACTTAGTTTGAAAAAAAATTTGAGAAAATAATTATTTTGGAAAAATAAATATCTACTAGAAATTGTAGAAATTTTTTTTATACGAATTTTTTTATACCAAATTTTATTTAATTGTTTTTTCATGGAATTGTTTGCTTAATTAAACAATTTATTTAGATGTACATGTGTATATTTTTTTTATATTAGTTAAATTTTTTGAAACTTTATTCAAAAGATACTTTTTTCAAATCGTAAAGCTAAATAAAAAACATGAAAATGTTTTTGCATTACTAAAACAATTACGTAAAATATTCATATATACTTCAATTATAAAATTTCTATCTTAAATAATAATATGAAATAGTAATCTTAAATAATTTGTGTAATACAATTTTGAGAAACAGAAAAAGATTATTTATTGACATTTTATAAGAATTATTCGGAATAATTTCTTTATTGATTATTATTAATAATATTAATAATATTGATTATTAATATGATTATTAAATAATAAATTTTAAAAAACTATAAAGTATGCAATTTTATTAATAATTATTTCAATAATTATAAAATAAATATTCTTTTTCATACAAATGTTTATCGTTCGATAGAAATGTACAAATGATAATCACAAATACTTAAAACATGAATCAAAATGCAACGGTAGACAATTGGGATCAGTTAAAATTATCTGGATACATGTCTATATTTATAATAAAATTTTATATTTTTTGATTTGGCATGAAGATAAAAATTTTTACGAGCAATGGTAAAGAATGTATTTTAAATATAAATTTTTAATAAAATTAAAAAGAATTTATGAGTTATATTATATTATACTATAATATAATATATATAATATATTATATATTATATTATATATGTATAAAAATTTTTCTGTAATTCTTTATATTCATTATAATCTTGAAAATATATAAAAAAATCTATAAAATGTATATTGTCTTATAAAAAATTTTTTTACTCCAAACTAGCAGAAGATAAAAAAAATATAATTGATACTTTCTTATTTCAAAATATATAGAAAAATGAAGATATATAGAAAATATATAGAAAAAGAAAGATATGCATTTCTATAAAAATAAAATCTTTTATGGTGAAAACATCTTAATAAATAACGAAAATAGAATTATTTACTTCTACACTGAAGAAAAAAAATAATTCTTCATGAATAAAAAAATATTGATATTAAAATGAATATACAAAAGAAATAAGAATTTGTTATCTCATTATTTTATCATTCATTATTTTTCATTTCAAAGTATCAAATAGTATCAAATAAAATATAATGTCAAGTAAAAAATAAAAATGTTTATAATTTATAAGATTACAAATATTATTATTAAAATAAATAAAATTTTCAAGAAAAATAAAAAAATATATACAAGTTTATTACGAAAAGATAATAAAAAACAAAATTGTCTAATGTTTATGTAGATATATCAAGATTCTCTAAATCTGTAAAATTTCAAAAAACTCGGAATTTTCAAATTAATTCTCTCTGAGTAGTATGCTAAATGAAGTTACATAATGATATAGAAAAATAATACGATAAAACAAAGAAAAATAGTAGAAGAGACACAACACGAAATAATTTGCATGTTCGTTGTTACACGACGCAATGCGACGCGTAGAAAATTCATTGCAGTCCAAGCTTGGATTTTAATAATTTTACATATATATAGTACAAGTTCACTAATAGACATATAACAACAACAAATTGCAAAAAATTAGCAAAAAAAAAAAATGAATGATCAAATTTAATATATTATGTAACATATCACGCATAACAGTGATAGAAAAAAAAAAGAAAAAGATGAATAAGATATTTAGAATAAATTCAATTTTTTTATATCATATATTGCACGTATAATATTATTCACATATAATATTATTTGTTGTTTTCAATATCGATTTATCCGGAAATTAAATTTCATGTGAAAAATCATTATTTTGTTCTATTTTTTCATATGGATTTACTCTTTTTTGGGTTTAGCACTATCTTATATTTGTATAATTGGAAAATAGCATTGTTGTGGTAAAAATAATAAAACTGAAGTACAACACAATACATCATGCGTATTTGATACTGGTCTATAATCGAAATTTGGAGTAAATTTAATTTGTTTATATAACCGAAAAATAAAAAACTACCAATGTGGCGAAAATAGTTAAATTGAACATAACATGCAACGTATTTTTTTCATACATGACAGTAGCTGATATCAACAAAAGAATTTGCGATGTTTCAAAAATTCCAATTTATTTGGAAGTTTTATATTTGAAAAGAATTATTTGATTAATTTTTTTTTTTGTCATAATTTCGTTCTAGGTTAAAAAAAGCTATTATTTTCTCATTCCTATGAGTATCTTTAAAATCATGCTAAAAGAAAAATATCACAAAAAAGAATTTAATGGATTTTATTCTGTTTTAAAAATATACAAATAAATTTATAAAAATAATAACAAAGAAAAGTTTGTTTTTATTCAAACAATTTTTAAATTTTTTTCTAATTTCCAATACCAAAATTCAGAATAAAATTTTATCATATAATTTTATTTTTTTATTTATTAAATTAAAAAAAAATCATAAAAATATTAAGCAAAAAATTTAATACTACATTCTCATTGAACATTAATATGAATAAATGCGTTGATTTTTAATGCTTACTTTGCTATAAAGTTAAATTACGCAAATACGTGTAATTTTCAGTTGAAAATGCTATTCCAATGAGTTGTTCGTTACACATGAATACACAAAATAGAATTACGGAACAATAAACAAGTGAAAAAAAAATATAATTCTCAATATAATCAAACTGATAATCTTAAAGATAAATTAATAATATGCATTATATACTTCGAATGCAATTTAAATAAAAAAAAACGAAAAATTTTGTTTTTTTTTAATTAATAATAACAAAAGCGAAACGATATCAATTATATTATAAACTTTTATTCTCTGTCGTTTAAATTAATATCGTATTGCTTCGAAAACGAGCGCGACAGTTTATACAAAATACCGCGGCGGTCGAGTTTTCGAAAGCTCGTGCAACAATCATAATACTGGCGGTCTTTCATTTCGTTTAAACACCTACACTTACATCTAGCATATTCCCATACACTTTCGATCGGGTCACAAAAGTCACGAGAAAAACACTCGCGATAAAGAGGAATAAAAATTACGCTAGAATTGTTCTCCACGATTTGCAATGGTGAATGTACAAGCTCGCTGATCAATGAGTCACATTCTAACTTTTCCTCGAAACAATGAGCGAAAAAAGAAAAAAAAAAAAATTCTCCTCGAACCAGAAACCAATGATCATCCACCTACCTGTTCCTGTTTCTTGAGTCGAATGTCTCGTAACATAAACGAGACGCAACGTGTATAACCCAACGAAAGAATCTTTCTTTCGTTGCGAAACAATATGAAAGAACGAAAAAAAGGAGAAAAATAAAAAAAGAGAAGAGAAACGTCGGAGAAATAAAATAGGAAGAGGGGAGAGAAAAACGGACAAAAGTGTAACGCATCGCGAGCATCTACGAATGCTGGATGCGTGCAACGTACGCCGCGCACCGTACGTCCTCCCTTTCATTCTTTGTGGCACCTACAGCTACCCTTTCCAACCCCTACGACACGGCCATCCAGCTAAAGCGAGACGCCTGATATACGGCGCGCATCGAACAAGGATCGAGAGTGCGTGTGATGGAGGGGATGAAGCGCATGCGCGGCAGGACTCGCGGGGGTTCCCCGGCGCGATCAGTCGTGGCCGGCGGTGCCGGAGGCCAAAGACTTTCGCGAGGGTGGACGCACCGCGTTTTCTGCCGGACCTCTTTCGCTCTATCTACATCTATCTGTCCCCTCCTCTCCTCTCCTCTCAACGCCGATTTACAACGCGGACTGATCTCGGCCGCGCATGCATGACCCTGCACTGCCACCGCGTGCACTTTCGCGGTCGGCTGCATCACCATCGACATCGACCACGACTGATCGCCGTGTGACAGAGGAACCCCTATCTTTCCGCGACTCGACATCGTCGATCCTCGCTTCCTCGTCACCATTGCGTGCGACCCGCGCGTACGTGTCGCAGGTACGATAAGAACGAGAGAAGAAGAACGCGATCTGTGACCGGGCTAATCGATCGAGGAACGAATGCGACCACGAAGATCGGCACGGTGTTACATTTTCGGGACCGGCGACTAAGTGTCGACAGTTTTGCGATTCCGGGTGCAAGATTGATCCAGATCCAAGGACATTCGGAATCGAACGATGCTGGCCAGCTGCCTAATCTTCGTGGGTAAGTTCTCTACGACCGCGACTATGCTTCCGCGTGTGCTGTCTGTTGACTTCCAGACAAGTTTTCAAAGTTCATCTTTGTGAGTTGGAATGAAGGGGTAGTGATGTTTCGACGACTTTCCATGAAAAATGGCGCGATCGAAAGGTGCTCGATTAAAAAATGTTCGTTCGTGGATGTTATGTTTTCAGTTTGGATATACATCGTTTCGTTGCGCCACACGATGATCGATAAAATCTTTCTGGGAACTTCTAGCAACGTCGTTTCCATTTTTTCCAATTTTTCCCCCCTTCTTTTTAACGTGGATGAAACGACGAACCGATATCACGGATATCTCTGACGGGAGTCATCGGCGCGTAAAATTACCGCGAAAAAAGAAGACCGCGGATGCATCGACGGGTTTCCACCGAGTTCCTGGTTCCAACAGTGGCTATTTCGGTGATTCGAGCAGGTACCATATCGAGCAAACAATTGCGCGTTCGTCGAACACGAGCAAAGCCTCGGTGTTCCTAAAAGTTTCGTCCGGTGATGTGTATTGGAAACGAGATAACGGAGAACACGTGACACTCTTGTAAATCTAATTTGTGAAATAGAAACGATGAATTTCTACTCCTATCGAATTGTGGGATCAAAAGACTGCTTTCACTAACTTTTGTGCATGAATGCTCTTTGAACGATAGTGAGTGAATCATGCGTGAAAACGTTGTGCACGCTTGTTCATAGTTAGGACATGCTTCCTTTATGTAAAATGATCTGTACGTTTTTGACAACAATCCGATAAATCATTTTGAAGATTAGAATTGTGCACTCATGTGTTTGTTTGTTTTTTTTAACACTGGAATTATCAACCTCTAGGTACATATGAAGAATTAAAGTGATATATGATAAAAATAATACAAATTTAAATGCAAAATAATATTTATACCTTAAAAGATATTTGAAACGAAATATTTATTATTAAAAATAGCTCTATCATTTCAATAATTATGAAACATTAAATTGAAAATTATAATTGGAAAAGATTGATTGATTTAATTAATAAATCAATAGTGATTCAGTGAAATATTGAAAATAATAAAAGATTGTGATAAAGAATGGAAATTTTTGTATTTGGAATAGGAACAAAACGTTTGTAGATGATAGAAGATTTAACATTTTAGAACTTTTGATTTTTTAGTAGTATATGTGTATTTTGAATATGAACTCTTTTACTCAATATATTCTTGCTAATGACTAAATTTGCTTAAAAAGCAATTTATAATATTTGCATTGTTGATTAGATATTATATATTAAGATTATTTCTTTGACTTTTTACTATATATAAAAACATGAAAAATAGTGTGTTTATATTTCTAATACATCAAAATTAAAAAAGTGAGAACTTTTTCGATAAATGTATATTTACGTCCAAAGTTTATAATAAAGTCGATAATATTCGTTCGATGCAAAGAGTTAATAAATATGCATTTATATAAATAAAAAAGGAAAATGCTTTACTCCAATCACAGTTCTAACAAATATACTAGATGAAATTATATAATATAACTTCATATAACTCTAATATCTATATATATCTATAAATAATATGATTAACTTATCTCAAAGACGATTTTATATTGTTTCGATTCGTCATACCGTTTAAGGACCAAATACAAATCAAATTATCTCATTCGCGAACACTTAATTCTTTATTTATGACGTACGAAGTGTCAAACTAAATCGCATAGAAAAGGATTAAAACAATGTAGCATTAAATATATCAAATGTTTTTTATAATTTTTTATATTTTAAAAAAATGGAGAAAATTTCTAAAATATTTAAATTTTTAGAAATAATTGATTCATTATTTTTTCATGTTTTGAGTTAAAACAATATGGCATCAAATATCTCAAATACTTTTTATGATTTTTTATAATATCAAAACATAATGAAGAAAATAATGGAAAAAATTTCCAGAACATTTAAATAGACATTTTTTAAAATAATTCATTAATTTTCTATTTTTTTCGTAAATCTGTTTCAATTGAAATTTTTTGTAATTAGAATTTTTATAGAATAAAAAGATATAGAAATGTCACAACAAAAAACTTTTCTGTCAAAATTTTTGTAATTTAATAATGACCCGTCAAATTATATATTATATTGAATAATGATGTTATAATGAATAATGATGTACTTCTTAAAATTCTTAGAGTAGCTATCAATTATTTATATCAAATTTTTATTTTATTTTTATCTTGTTACTCTAAATATTATTTTTATTGAATAATTTTCATTATTTCAGTTCTAAAACTTTATTCTAATCAAATAAATTGATCTTCCAATACGATTAACTATAAAAATAAACGATTTTCACTCTTTCTTCAATTTAAGAGTTAAATTTTCTTACGATGATTACATTTGTTCAAAAGAGAGCCAATATTCAAGAATATAGCGATCCTGTTAAAGGAACAATAATCGTACGATAGTGGATTCGAACGAGGTCTTATTTAAATTCGAATTGAAAATCTAGGTATAATCACTATCCGGTTAACGAAGTATATAATGTTGAATCTCTCATTATCCGAATATTCACTAACTAAATGTTCTACTTACTGATGAATTGTTTTGCTATCTAAACATCTTATTGTATAAATGATTTATTTGATACTTTAATATTATTTGATACTTTAATATTATAGAAATAGGTCAATATTATAATAAAAAGAAACGTTTGATATTACATTAGAATCTTAATTATCAAAATATGACATATAATGTTTTGATTATTAATGTTTGAATTATCGATTCTATATTTTTATATACGATAAGACATTATAGATAGATATTAATATTGAAAGAAGTTGTTAAAATTTAATAATTTTCTTTAATATTCATTTTAGTCTCTCAATCTTTCTTAACTAGGATTTGAATCTTTTTCTTTATTGTATTACTGCTTTCTTTTCTTTCTAATATTGTATTACTGCTTGTATTTTCTATTTTTTTTTCAAATTATTTTAAACTCGTTATCAAAGTAATGAAAAATTCTATGTAAAATCTATCTATTAAGATCATTTATCTTCTTTTTTCTCTCTTTTACTGTCTCTATTTTCTACTTATTTTATTACAAAATATATATACATTTTTATAAAAATATATACATATTATATATATTACATTTATATATATTTATATATATTATATATATTTATATATATATTAGCAATTTGTGCTATTGCTATTTATTTATTTAATTATACTATTTTTATTTGAATTTTACAGATTGATATATTATATAAAACTATATCTAAAAATTTTGTTAATTGATCTCAATCAATATCATCGATATTTTCAAACTTTTCATATATTTCAGTATTAAATAATAATTGATCTACTAATAAAATTTTTGATATCAAAATACGTTTTATATATATTTAATAAGTGTTTATTTCACTTATATAATATAAATTTTCGTATTGACTATTATACTTAATAAATAAGTTTAAAAGATTCAATTCTCAATCCATTGCTTATATCAATGGAATAATATGAAAGCAAAAATATTATTTTATCATTATGAATCACACATTATCAAAAATAGTATATCGTTTTAAAACATTTGTAAAAACTTATTAATATATTTAATAAATTATAATATTTAATATATTTAATAAACTTATTAATATAATTAATATAACATTTTAAAAATTTAATGATATATACATATATATAGAAAAAAAATTATACATTTATATTTAATATCAAAAAATAAATACAAAATGTAATCTGTTATCATCAACGACTTCAAAAATAGAGAACAACAGCTAACCTCTTCTATCCATAATTCGTAATATTTTATCTAATGTATCTATGTGATGAATGATACATTTCATTATCAAATAATAATAAAATTTTTATTTTGTTATCATTTTCTGTTGGTAAACATTATTTTACAATTCGTACAAATATATTTGTGAATTAGTTAATTTTTCTGAATTAGTATCCTGAGAACAATTTATGGACGAATGTTATATTTAAATAGAGACCAATTATTGTAATATAGAAATAACAAACAAAATGAATAATAAAATTACAAAAGTAATAGAAAAAATTTTTTTGTGAATCTTTCCATAAGTATCTTCGTTTCCAGATTAAATTCCACGATTAAAATTCATAATTTATTAATATATCATAGTTAGATTAATATCATAGTTTTAGGGAATTGTAGAAAACTCTCTTTTCTAATTTTGATATAAATGAAATTCTGAACATCTTTTTCCTATGTATAAAAAGATCAATCTTTAGTCTTTAGTTTTCAATTAGTTTTTGAGATATTTGCGAAAAAGGATTGCTACTATAAAATAAAATTTCACCTATACATACATGTCTTGTATTATGTATGCATAAAATATATGTCAGTAAATGACTGCCACTTATCAACTATTTAAATAAACACATCATAACAGTTAATAAACACATCATAACACTAAAAATATATAACAAATAAACTCATTGACGAGAAAGTAAGAGTATAACGAGTAATAAAATCATCACATTTATCTATCCATAGTAAGCTTGAAGAGATCCATGGAATGCTTAAACTTTATACAGATATTAAATATAATGAAATTAGTTCACCCGTTATATATTTAGAATATCGCCCTGATTTATTAATACAATAATGTATATAGTAATGTACAAACAATTAATAAGAATATATATATTAATAATTATATATATATATAAATTCAATATTATAATAGCAATCATTATTTATAATAATATCTCGAAAAAAAGAAACAACTGATTAAATTGTAAGAAAAAGTTATTTAAGATGATGTCTTTGAAAATTTATACCAAAACTATCTCTTCTGCATAATTATATAATATATAATTATTCTAATTTCATCTGTACAAAGATTCAAAGAGATAATTTTTCCATTAATAAATTGAAAAATTTATATTAAACTCATTATCAGTAGATTTATTTGCGAAAAGTTTCTTATCTGATATCACAAATTTTATATAATGATATAAAGTTTAAATGCTAAGAACTTATTCTGAAAACTTGGACTTTTTCCTAATTTTTAGTTAACTCTTCTCATAAATAATAGATCTAGATAAAGATTTTTCATTATATCTATTTAAGTAAAATTATTTAAATACTACTAATGTAAATATGTGTATAAGTATAATTTGTTTAATGAATTCTTTACAATCTCTAGTTTCTCGTTTTTTCTTTTTTCTATTTTATATTAGAAATGACATATCAATTCCATAATCAATTAATTTAAAATAATAATAATTTCACTATGATTTAATCTATTTATTATAGCTATTATAATAAGTTTATTTAAACTACTATTAAATAATTATATTATTATTTAACTAATTTTTAAAAAATATTACTCAGAGAAAAATCTCTATAAAAGCACATAGTTAAAAGATTAATTATAATATTACAAGTCTCATTATGTATTTTCTTGATCTTTCTTTTTAGAGTTTATGTATAAAAATTTTTGATCAACTGGTTACTGCATTCGAAGAATGTATTTCTCTGGAAAATTTCCCTGTGAAAAAGTCTCAAAAGTCTCATTAGAGAGAATCCATCTTCGTTGCTTTTCCTGTAAAAAAGTAAACTGTAATTTTATTTCGAAGAACGCATGCTGGTCTATATTATAAAAGTTTCGTTTTAAAATTCAGAAGTCGGAAGGAAACTGGCAAACATGTATGTATATATCAATACCAAGAATTAATTGCGATTCATATTCCGTGAAATAGTTAAAAATGAAGAAGGATAGTAAAATTTGTTAGCAGCAATGCAAGCTGTGTACGTGAAAAGAAAGAAGTTTCATAATTTTCACTTAATCATTGTATTTTCCTATATCCATAAAAGTCGTTGCAAATTTAAAGATGGATAATTTATACTTATGCTCGTGTTATATCGTGTTGAATCTCAATATATGCATTATTATCTATTAAACTATAACATATATAAACTTTAAAAATAGCAACTTTAAAACTATTAGTCAATTTTCGATTTTTTTTGTCACAATAATGAAATGATACAATATGATATTCAACCTACTTTGAATAAAAATTAGAACATTATTTTTATTATAAAAAGAAATAAATATTTTTTTTATGTATCAAAACAAACAATCATCATATAAATTAATATTTTGATGAATATGAAATAAAAAAATAAAACTTAAAAGAAATTTAATTCGTTCATTAAATATTCTGATGAATACTTTACTTTGGATATTTTATATATTTTTACATGTTATTTTACATTTTTGTACTTTTAAACTATTTATAAATGCATAAAAATTCGCAGTCAATAAATTCAGTAAATTTTTTGTTTTTCTGATATTGTTATATGAATCGCTCCACTGAAAAATGAAGATATTAAATGATATAATGCATGTAAAAGTGAATATATTTGTTCCTTTTGTATTACGTTTCATGTTTGTTAAAATTTTAGAAAGAAATTAATAGAAAAATACACGTAACAATCAATCAGCGAAATATCGAATTTTTTTCACATCAAAAAAATCTATAATTTTAGACAATGGAATTTCATCATCTATTGTTTATTTATTTCAGTTATATGTATCTATATCTTACAATTTCACATATTTGATCATATTTTCTATACAGATTTAAAATCATAGTATTTGCAAAAGAAACAAATCACTCATATTAACAATTAAATTTAAATTCATGATTAAATCAATATTGTATATTCTCATATAGTAATATTTTAATTAATAATTACTTAATGATAGCACAGCATAATCATTTCTCTATATCACTTTAATAGAAATTTTTTGCCTATCAAGGTATCTGTGATCACTTACTTTATTGCATTTTATTGCGTTACAAAATATATTTTTCTCCTAACATTTTCCTAGTATTATAATATTTATTGTACAATGTTTATTATAATTACAATAATTAATTAATTACAATAATTAAGTGATTTTGAGATTATGAATATATCGATATTAATCTGATGCCGTTTTGCTGTTATTGTATCGAGAAACGGACAAACAATGAAAGGAAGAAAAAGTGAAAATATAAGAAAGTTAAAAAAAGAAAAGCGAGAATCGAAGGGAAACGATAGCCATGGCTACCACGGACGATTCGTTTTCGCATCGACGTCCACAAAGAGGCTACCTCGTCTTATTTACGTTGAGAAGAACAATACGTTTGTCTGGACTAGAATGAAACGACATCGCTCAAACAATGTCGATACTGATCGCGACGCATCTTAAGACCACTCTCGTTAACGTTTTACTGGTTCTTTCGCTTCTTGCAGGAAGCTTTCTCTCTGTACTTTCCTAAAGGAGCTTGCCACCCGGTCAGCCCACCCTCTCCCAACCCTACCCGGTCGCTATCCTCTCCTATTCCGTTTCGCACTAATTGCGGACAATTCCAGACTTTAAATCTCTCGAATCTCGAAAGCCTTTAATCTCAACGGCCGAGCCTTAACGACGTCGCTGTGTTTCGTAGAGCGACAGTTTGAAATTTAAACGCTCGAGGGGGCGGAACAGACACCCTTAATAAGGTTCCTCCATCGTCTCGTCCTTCCTTCGCCTACTGCTAACTACGCTCTCTTCTCTCCGTTCCTCCAGCTCGTTCACTCGTCTTCTCCTCTTTCTTCATCTGACTTCATCTATCCTGTGTACTCGATTCCACACAGACGAGAGCGTTAATGGAATATTTTAATGCCTAAGCAAACCTTTAATCAACCTTTGTTCATCAGGAGTGTATTGTGCGAAATTAGGGATAAGCAGATAAGGTATTCGTGCCTTCATTGGGACACGGAGAGATGATTCTGTGTATATACTATGATTCTTGTCGGGTTAGGTAACGTAGCTCGTTGACGTTCCCTTTTGCAAAGATCTTCTCTATTAATATTGTATTATATGAATTATTATTCAAAAATATTTCATTTGTAATTTGCGTATTAATGAAACGAAAATATAATGCATCTGACTATAATATAATAAGTAGATCAATTTTAATTTTAATATATTTTTATATTTTTATATTTATATTTTTTCTCAAAGATAAAATAAAATATTAAAGTATTAAAAAGATTAATAAAAATTTTGCAAATTGCTTTATAATTAAAATTTTAATACGTATATTACTGATCAAAAATATTTGATCATTTATCTGCGTGTTTGATAAAATGAAAAAAAATGAAATATAATAATATAGTGAATAATAGATATATAATAATAATAGTCTAGAGTATAATGTAATAATATAGAGTAAAACTACGTTTATGTGAATCTACGAGGGGAAAATTTAGAAAAAAAAGGAATGATTTTGTTTTTTTGTTTTTAGTTATTACCAAATAATTCATATGAAGTAATTGCAGAAATATTTGTTTTTATATAAATAATAATGCATTAGAAAAAGTTTTAAAAGCATAATAATTACTTATCATTTTTGACAACTTAATTTTTTACTTATTTTGCAACAGAAATATAAAATATATTTTCAATTATTATATTATAAAGACATTCACATAATTGGAATATCTTGATTATTGTTTAGATAATGGCTAAACGTAAAGTTTAATCGAAAGATCTGAGAGATCTGTAAAAGGGAGTTATGCTACATGCATAGTTCTATAGCATTAAGACATATTAAGCTTTTAAAAAATAGTTTTCAATAAGAATTAAAATTACAATTTTTTAAAATAAATTTATTAATCTGAAAATAGTTAATCTAAAACGTTTTATTTTTTATTTTATTTTCTGTATTAAATTGGATAAAGAAAAAGCTTTACAAAAATTACTGTTATTACATTAAAATTATTTTATTTGTTATTTGTTTTTATACATTTTATTTACATTAAATTGTATAGTACAATTTTGAAAATTTAAATAATCTTATAAATAACACAAGTTACACAAGTTAAAACTCATTTTTATGTATTTTATATGTCTTCTTACGTGTTTTTAATCTATCATTTGAATTTCTTGAACATCGTGATACGCAAATGGAATAAATAATATTATGAAAATTATATCTTTCGATTTTCTTATTTTGTATGAAATTATATTTATGTGCACAAATTATAAAATTTCGTGTAGCATAGTTTTCTCTTTCTGCATAGAAATTAAAATACATAAAGAAAACAATCATTCAATCATATATAATATATAATATATAAGCAGAAATAGTTTTTATAAAATTTTTTGCTAGAAAATTTACAAAAATTTTATTTCTTAACGTTTTGTGACATAATTTTTGTATTGAACTTCTCAATTAATCAAATATTACTAAAATTTTGTTTATATAAATAAAATGTCATTTACAAATTATTTATTGCATAAAAATTTCTAGCAAAAGAAGAATACCATTGCATGATGCAAAGAGAAAAGTAATTTGATTAATGATTCGAGTATTAGTTTTTCTATAAATAAAGATATAAAAAATATATAAAATTTAATTTTGATGTTATTACATCATATTATTTTTAATATATTAACTAATATAATTTGTTATGTTCTATAAATTGTTATTAATTCATATTTCATAACTATTTCAATTAGTTTCAAAGATATTTTAACTTGAGTTTTATTAATTTTATTCTTTTGAAGAGTTTATATATATTATAAAATCTGTAAAAAATGATTTTCTTTGAATTATTTTCCAAAATTGTTCTTTGAATTTTAAATGATGCTTATTTAAAAACTTTTCAATTTCGCCTTACAACTTTTTAATGGAATTATAATTGAAACTTCAGGATAATCACTTGCAACAGATACTTTAATATAAATTTAAAGTGTTTTCAAATGAAATTAAAGAATATTAAACTTATTCTAAACTACATAATATTTGAAAATGAATTTTATAAATGTATAATAAATTGCTTTATATACAAAATATATACAAAATATTTCTATTTTCATGAATGAATGATATTAGTAATGTTATAAATATTAAGTTCATAACATAAAAACATACATTTCATAATATATTTTAGTAAAATATATTATGAATTATATTAATATATAAAATATATTATGAATTAAAATTAATAGAATTAAAAATATTTATCTAGAATTTATCTAAAGAATAAGAAAATAGAATTAATAGAATTTATCATTCATTAAAAAGAATAACGAAAAATAAACAAACATATTTTTTGCTATATAATCATATTTTTTATATTTTTTAATATATTATCGTAAAATCAAAATTATGTAAAAATATAAAAAAAAATGTAAAAATCTAAGAAGAGGTTTCTGCAATATAGAAACTGTAATATAGATAAATAGATTGCAAATCTTAGTTATAAATACACAAAAATTAGTAAATATTTTGCTTATGTATATGTATACTATATTGAAAAATAATGATTAGATAATAATGTAACAATAAAAATGATTTTACATAATATTCTTCAAAAAATAAATCTAATGCTTTAAAATTTCTTAAATGCTTTAAAATTTCTTAAATGCTTTAAAATTTCTTGATAGATTATCTTTATTTTTTCTAAATCATTTGATGGAAAAATTTGATTGAAAAATTTTTAAATTGAATTTAAATCCAATAATTATACTATTCTGTAATTGTAATCTCATTAATATTTTGTAACTTTAAATAATATTTTCCATTAGCATTTTCAATTACATTTCGTATATTTCCTATGAAATAAAGGTAACAAAATTTACATGGTATGTCACAAAGGTAATAAGATTAATCTCGTTACTTGGAAACTGGCTACAATCTGAAAATTTGATTTTATGGAGATGCACATTCATATTTTAATTTTAATATTATTAATTATTTGATAGATTTAATATATATGATTTTATAGCAATTTGTGCAAAGATATCCACTTACATAATATAATACTTACGAATATTGATGATATTATTGACTGTATCGCAATTTGAAAATCAACATTACAAAAATAATGAAAATAGTGTTGTCAATTTATTATTCTATTAATATCAAAGTACATACATAAAAATAAAAAGAAGTATTAAGAAATATAATTTTTTTATAAAAACTTTGTATAATATCTTAATAGACAGACATTTAATCAATTTTATTAAGTCTTTAAAATTGCTAATTGCCAGATGCTACATCATGAAACTCTGTCATATCTATCATATTATATTATCTATTTAATTTTTAGCCAAAATAGATGTTCCATTGAGTCTCTAACTTTTATACTTTTCTAATTTGAATCTCATTTTATTTTTAAATCTATCTTAAAGATTATTATTTTAAGCTAAAATGTAATATTGTAAAATGTAAAATGTAAAACTTATGACTGACTAATTAAAAATAATCTTAATTGAATACAATAGGAACAACGTATTCTGCATATATATTCTGTATATATATATTTTAATCAAGAAAGAAATCAATTTGTAACTAAAAAAAATTAATAATTATATAGCAAACTAATCATTCGCGTATTTCTCTATATTTTATTATTTTTATTTAATCTTTACTTATAATTGAAAAAAACACTTTGTTTATTGTTTATTGATTGTTCATGGCCTGTTATCTCTCCATGTTCTTAATTCTAACTTATTCAAAAGATGAGAAATAAAAATAAATTTGAAAACGATTAGTTTGTTTCATAAATATATAGATGCACGTATTATAAGTGAGTGAAAAATATATAACGAGCATCGAATGATCGAAAGAGATTGCGCTCCGCTTGAAAACCGAATTCCCCCCTGAAAAATGGCGAAATAACATGTTTCAAGCGAGACTGACGCGGGGATCGATGCGAAACTAAATTCGAAATGTTCATCGGCAACACTCGGGGAAAAGTTACCTTTCGAGAGAAACCCGCGTTCGAAACTGAACTCTGAAACTCCCTCTTCCCTCCAGCTATCTCTACGGTGAGCACGATTGAGAATGCAAAAATGCTCGTTTCCAAATATATGATATAATTATACGGAATCGCGTAATTAAAGTTTCGATGTCGTGTGCCACCTCCGTATTCCCGTTTACTCTCCGCGCCCTCACTCTGTCCCTCTTTCATCGGCTCGGTTTATTTTTCCAGCGGAATAACTCCACGTTAAAAAAGAACGAACGAACGAACGAACAAGCGAACGTGTATGTACGAACGAGCGAACGAACGAGAAGTATCGATCGAAGCTTTATCGCGAGACGTCAAGCGGGAAGGTTGTTGTCGAAAAACAAAGCGACCGGATCCGGTGAACGCAAATAGCTTAATACTCTGTCTCGAAAATAAAAACGTGGAAACAGCAGGACGCGGTTGCTGCAAGTGCTGTCAGTCACTGTGAAAATTATCGCTCAAGTATACACACGGTGGTTTGTGCACGGATCCCTAGACAGTCTGAAGGGTTGCTCTTGCAGAGATGGCGGGAACGAGATACGCGGAGGAGAAGGTATATACTATTCTATATCTCTTTCGCTTCTCTTCTCTTTCTCTCTGTCTTTTTCGCTCTACGTTAGGTTACGTTCTCCGATTATGCGGATAATGCAAGGCAAAATGACAGGCCTACTATGCCTAGCCAGGATGGGAACGCTCGATTAAATAACATATTCGTTATGAATATAAACTCTAGGAAACTGATTCGGATTTACACTCTAAACTACCACTTATGGTTACGAGCACCCTTGTCACCGGACGGAAAGGACATCTCACAGTGCAATCGCGTTGCCAACTTTCTCGCTTATCGCGATCCTTCGCTTTCGACCATTTCCTACGTTTTTTCGTGTTCCTGGAAGAGCGATATGGATTCTTTCGATTGGTTATTGGTATTGACATTTCTCGTGATCTCTTTGAAGTGATATTCTATTTTAATAATTGAAGTAGGACGATGATAGCGAGTTTCTTCGGTGTTAAAATTGAGAAGATAGGTTAGATTGATCCTAATCTTATACCTGTGTTTGTTAAATCGAATTATGTTAATGGGGTAATTTATGCATATCAAATTCAACAACGTTGCGCTTTAATTTTATTTTCATGTTATAAGATTGTATATTATTGCTTATATTCGAATTTTTTAAATTAATTAATTTGGAAATTAAATAACAAGATATTATATTTTTTAATTGAAATATAAAAATATTCAACAATCTATTTTAATTATTTCAACTATTCTATAGATTTTTAATTTTTGGTATATTAAAGTCTTTAACAGATCTTTTCTTGAATAGTTAAGTACACTACTCAATAACATCTCAAACTTAAATACTTTGAAAATATTGAAAATATTAATATTATAGTATCATATATTTTACTCATACCGTCTTTTTTATATTTCATCCAGTATTTCAAAAGCAAAAAATATAAAATTTTATCATTTTCATTGTTGAAATAAATAAATTCTTTTTTTTTATTTGTTTCTATATCTTTACAAAGTTTGCACTTATAAAGTTTGGGCTTTCTAATTTTATTTAAGAAATAAAGAATATATAAAACTAAAGGAGACCAATATATAGATAATAAATTTAATTTTAAAACAAGTTATATTTATGGAAAAAGCATTTATTACGAAAGACCTGAAGATGATATCTTCAAGAAAAAATTATCTCTACTAACAAGCTCTCAAAAAAAATTAACTTTTACAAAGTTATTATATTATATCTTTTAACGTATGTTCGCAACTACATCTCATGATTTTATATGCATATGAGTAACAAAGAATAAAAGCAAATGCTTTGCTAATTCCGCTTCTTGCCCATCCACGGACATTTTTGTTTAATATTAATACGTTCAGGAAACGTATAATGAGAATACAAAGTATAAATTGCAAACGTTATTACGAGCCCGCATGGAAATATACCCATTGTACCCTGTTATTTATATTTCTTCCCTTGTTATCCTAGAAACGCCGGGGTGCAATCATCGCATACCTTTGAATAGCAAAAGACTAGGCAGGAAGTTGATAGCGTGCTTTAGGTTAGATGTTCGTGAATCGAATTACACCTAGTGTTTCCGGCTGAATTGAATTCAATCTATTCGTGTTTAGCAAAAGCATATTCAATTTCGATCGTATTATATTATCGAAATTTTTTCTCGATTCGTGCTTTCAACTAGTTATATTATACAACTTTTTTCGAAAATGTTTCCTCGTTGTTTCGATTTATGCAAAGAATTTAAATAACACTCCGATAATATCACTCTATTTACTCAATTCAATTTCGAAAAGCATAAAATTAAATTAAATCGAGCCAGATTCTTTGCAATTCTCAAAATGCATTTTCATTATTAATATTTATAATGAAATGCCTTTTCGAGGGGATACACTGCCGACCATTAACGGTTAATGGTTAAAATGGTGTTT
This sequence comes from Apis laboriosa, assembly GCF_014066325.1. Taxonomy (NCBI): domain Eukaryota; kingdom Metazoa; phylum Arthropoda; class Insecta; order Hymenoptera; family Apidae; genus Apis; species Apis laboriosa. The sequence continues at coordinate 1,690,530 of NW_025222966.1, read as the reverse complement.
CTTAACTGCGACTAAAAGAAAGTTTCAAAACTTGGCTCATTAAATGTGTAGAAATTGTAGAATGAGCACTTTGCGAATATTCTATTTAACTATCTACGAAACTTGCCAATATTACATTTTTTATTTGAATATCAGTTAAATTTTGATCCACCAGTCATTTCAACCGAACGAAATGCTCTATATGCTTCACATAAGCTATAATATAAAATTTTGAAAAAAGAAATAGTAGTATTTGCATTCTTAATAATAAAATTTCTACAAAACTTCTAACCAGACGTAAATTTTTAAAAATGTTTTTTTATTACATTTTTTTTTAACTCTGTCTTATTATTATCAATTCAAAAACACTTTGTACATTGTAACAAAAATATATTATTTATAAAACATATAAATCAGAAATACACATATTAATCCTGTAATCATCAATGATCCGTCATTTGCAGTTTAATTTTTAGCAATTTTAGCAGACAAATATAAGATTAGTTTATAATACAATTGCAGAGCATTATTATTTTTTAATGAAAACTGACTTAAAAGTTGCATTTGAAAGAGTTTAAAATCAGGAAACTTGTATATTTATATATTTACTTTATTTTCTTAAATTTTATTTAGCTTTAAGAACTTATTATTTAGCTTTAATAACTTCAAAATATGAAAGTTGTTAATTTTTAAAAAAAAATCGAATCTAGCAAATATAAGAAAATTTATAGAAAAAATTTATATTATTGTTAAACTTCTAACTATTTAAGGAAGATAAGATTTAAAGAAAAATGATGATATCGCTAATAAATTACAAAACGATTGAAGAAATCAATCATATTTGATTTAATTGAAAATAAAAAGAAATTTGTTTGGAAAATATCACCAACTGTAGAGTTTATTGTAGATTAATACAAATCAAAATTGGCCATCATCTTAAATATTTATAAATGAAAAAAAAACATTTATAAATTCATTTGATTATTCTGAAGTAACAGTTCTAGAAATGGGAAAAATATGATCCTTGCGAGCAACAGGCTCAAGACTTAATAATTTTCAATAATGAATTCGCAGAGCCACACGTTGCCAACAACCACCATATTGTGGCTTAAATATCCACTTTATTCTACATTTGCACTTTTAAAACTCTCTTAAGTTCCATTATTTCTTCCTTTTCACTTTATTTTTAATTATAACTTCATTTCATTGTACGAAACTAAAACGTCTTGTTCTCTCATTTACTTTCTTAAAATTCATTACTTAATTAGCTACAGAAAATTCGATTAAAAAATATCTATAATGTAACAATTAGCAAATAAAAAATCTATTTTTAGAATCTATTTTTTTTATTATCAAATGCAATATTCAACAACATCGAATATCATCTTCTTTCTATTATTTAATAAATCAGTTATTTCTCGAATTTCTACCTTCATTTCTGATATCTCGAGAAACTTTTACGTTCGTAATAATATACGTCATAATATCTTCCTTTGCTCTTTTCTTTTTGTATTTAATTTTATTCTTTCACTCACTTCATTCGTTTCTTTCAATTTCAAAAAGCTCATTTCAATTTTGCTCGTGTAGTTGAAAAAATACAGGACGAATATCCATAACTGTTTGTCTATCGTCACGTAAAATAGAAGAAAAACATGGCCGAGACAAATGAGATTTTTCAAACGTATCGTAAAGCGTGAAATTCAACCGCGACAGATTTTTTTATCCTTATTCCGGTGGTTATCATTCGATATCTTTCCCTTTTTTTCTTCTACTACAAATGAAATTAAAAATTTTTTAATAGTTTAAATATTTTATAGAAATTTATTTTATTTATTTATTAAATACAAGTCTGTTTTTAATTAAAAACTGAATTGTGTTTCATTTTTCCCAATTGAATTTCAATATGGTTCAATTATTGTTTGTTATTGTTTCTATAATACATTTTCTAGTTTTAAAGAATACGTTAATACAACACTCAAAAAATCAATCTTAAAATATTTCTTTAAAAGAAGATATTACATTAAAATATTAATTTTTAATTTTATAGTCGTTAATTAACATTTCCAATAAAAACATTATGAATATTTTTCAAATAAAAATAATGAACGCGTTAAAAATCTACAGAAATACTTTATATATGTATAAAAAAAAATAAAAGTGATCTCAAATGTTTGATAAATAGTATATCTTAATTTGTCGAATTTAATATTAGCATGTTGTTTTGTCCATTTTATATCAGTTCACTTATCATTATTTTATATTAATTTATCATCAAAATATTTTAGATTTTTTTTTTGTATATTAATTAAAAATATTAAAACACATTAAAATCGTTAAAAGTATGTAAATAAATATTGTAATATATATATTATGAAATAAGAAATTAAAATAACATACCAAAAATATATTAAAAAAACATCAATAAAAAAAGTTAATAAAAATAAATATTATAATGAAATAAAAAATTTTTAATATTCTAAATAATATAATATAACATTTGAAAAAAAGTAGTTAAATTAGACAGCTAATATGTAGAATTCTTCTTTTACATTATCTTTATTCACGAAGAAAATAAAAAAAATAAATATACATAAATAATTAGTTAAAAATATCTGACTTTCTATTTCATACAGTAATTTTTAATACATAATTTTTTATCCTATATTTTATTTATTTTTTGATGCATTAAGTATCATTTTGTTCATCACTGGCAAATGATGTTTAATTTCTTATTATGTAAATGAAATTGCTCGACTTAAATAATTTACACTTTCATTTTTGTAAATAAATATATAAAAGTTAATTTCGATATAATAGTATATAATATTTTATAAAACAATATTTATTATAACCAGATACTTTTGTAATAAAATATATTTATTTCTATAATTTTATATTAATGATAATTAACCAAAATTTAATCAAAAATATTAATAAAATTGATGTGCGCATTTTACATCAACTACTTTATATCAGTAATGAATTATTTATATTATATATATTGATTTCTATCAAACATCTAAGCATCTAACAATAACAAAAGTTTCAATTTTGTCTTTCGACAATTAATTAATATCCACAGACAACAACGGAAGTTTAAACAATTTAACATAAATCACGCAATATCGTGCAAAATCTGATATGAACACATTTATTTTATAAAGCGCGTGAAATGAATAAAGTATTTTAACTTTTTTAGTCGATTTACAGACTTCATCGTCGTGCAGACGATCGATATGGAGGTATTTTAACAATCCAACAGCATTATTCGAAAACCATAATACCATGCTTAAAAAACTCTTGAACGTTAAGAATGGCTATTGGCAGAATGAAATCGAGAAGCAAGAAGCGGAAATTTAAACGCAGAGAAATTTATAGTCTATAACTTTTTTTTTTTTATTTCATATAATATTATAATATTATAATATTCAAAATAATAAAAATTTTTATATATATCATATATTATTAATTAAAATTTTCATATTATCAAAAATTTTCTTTGAATAATGAAGGAAAATGAAGTGTCCAAAATCGAAGAAACAGTTATAAATTATTGTCTAAAAGAAAATTCAAAAAGATATAATTGAAAAAATTTCTTCAATAATCAATCAATATTATCTAAATTCAAATTTCAAATCATTAATTTTTCTATTGCTTGATTTATTGATTAGATCAAAGAATAATATATTTAAGAACTTATTTAAAAAATGTATTTATCACTTTAATTTTTAATACATATATGTATTCCAATAATTATTTCATCAAATTAATTTTTCATTAGTGTAATTTTATGAAAAAGAACCATTTTTATTTAATATTTATATTAAAATAAATATTCTAATTTCTACCCAATAAAATATGATTGAAGAAATATCAGATATAATATCAAGAAATAATAAATAATATATTTTACATTATTTATAATATATCATAAGATTAAAAAATCTTTTGTAGGATATTGGCACATATATTTAACATGTTACACATATTTCAAAAGAAATATTTCTAATTGTATAAAATTTTTTTATAAACAATTTAATAATTTTTTAGCATAAATAATTTAATAATTTCATATATAAGTATATATATTCGGTTCAAAAAAATTATAAATAATTTTTTTAATATTTTTTATTCCTCAAAGAAGAAGAAGATTTCTCCATTTTTCTTATTTATCCATAGAATGTATTGATAAATCTATAGAAATTTGAAATACTTTATATAATTCTCTTGAATTTACAATTAATAAATAGTCAACAATTAAACTTGAAAATACTAATTAAACTCGAATCTACTAATTTATTGTTATTAATAAGCTTAATTCGATTAAGAAAAGATTAGTCTTATCTTTTTTCTTGTTCTCACATTATTATCATGAGATGATATATTAAGGTTGAAACAAAATTATCTATCTAAATATATTATATATATATTGTTATAGAATTTAAAGTTCACTGAAATTTTATATGTGATTTCATTATTGAATGTTGTCAGCAACATTATTATTTCATAGTTGGTAGCTATTTGTTTCTCTTCGATACACGTATTTCAAATGTTTTATAAACAGATACGCGCAATCACGTATAATCAAATATATTCATTCAGCTAAACCCGTATATTTTATTTATTGTTTTCCACTGCCCAGTCAACATATATTTCTGTTCAATTGAATATAGAAGGAAAATTTAATCCATATTTTTTTATTTTCCTTAGCAAAGTTACATGAGCCCACATATAATTGATTATTTCATTTTTTATTTTCGAATTATTAGTTTAAACTGTCCACGACTATCTGCCTTGTTTGTAGAAGAAGCTTCGTTCTGAGGTCATGTCATATTATATTATTATGAAATTCTTTACTTTTTCTTCAATATATATATTGAAGAAAATATAATAAACAAATTTGATTTCATTCTTTTTAGTTTTAATTTCCTTTTTGCACGTTGTTTTATAATATTATAAATAAAGATATAAGTAGAGATATGTTACATTTATCTTGCTTAGGATGCGAATATATTTAAGAGTAAAATTCTTGAGATTTGTATTTCTTACAAAATAAACTATTATTAGTTGAAAATTATCTAATAGTAATTTTTTTTATAATTTTATTCTCAAGTTAGTTTATACTAACAAAAAATAAATTTCGAAAATTTTAAATGACTAATTACTATTGTTTGGATTCTTTAGAATCAATTTCAATTTTTTGACATTTCTTATATATAAATTTAATCTTTCTCTTAGTTCTATTTTTTTTATTAATAAAATAATAAAATTCATTTTATTCTTAAATATTTTTAATAATCACATTTGTATTTTATTCTTTATTGGAATTTTTAATTGATCAAATTTTTTCAATAATTAATTTAACTATATTTAGTAATAAAATAATACTATAATATTAATACTTAAAAAAGAAAAGTTATTCGAGAATAAAGTATGAAATACTTGATTAATTTATAATTTTGAATTCTTTTTTCTAATAACAAATTTAATAATAAAATGAATCAGTTTAATAAATAAATTCAACTAAATTTATTAGATTATTAAATTATAAAATATTAAGTTATTAGATTATAAAATACTAGAGCCAACATTACCAAATTCATTATCAATCTGGACCATTACATCGGCCTTATAAAGTCTGATGAAGCATATCCTGTATCTATGGATATTCATTGGTACAGTTTATAGCACCGTAAAAGAGAGCCATTTTTGAGTACAAGATTCTTATGTTTTTATAACGTATATATATTAAAATATTTATCATAAATTAAAAGATATATCATATAACAGGAAAATTTTCGAAATAATTTATAAAACTGATTTCAACATAGTTTTCATATTTATCACATTTATATTATGATTATCGAATATATGTTGTTATATGTAATTTTATATTTAAGTATAAAGTAAAAATGTTTATGTATAATTAAATTATATTCTTGAATTATAAAATTTTTCTAGTTCTATATTTTTATCTAATTTAAAATAAAATTATAATATATAAATAATTATAAATAAATTAATTTATAAACTCATTAAGATATGAATTGCTATAAATAAAAATATTAACAATGAAAATACATATTAATCATAAATATTGTTTATAAACATTAATTATGTTAGTTATAAATTAATTAATCATAAAGTTCTAATGTATTTTTATTGTAATTAATTTTAATATAATTTTTATTGTAATTATAAAATCCAAATATTGAAAATATAAAAGTATACCGTTTACTCGAAGTACTTTTTAATCGTACATTTTCTCATGCAAAATTGTATTATAAATATGAAAACTGTAAATATGAAATATATTGAACTTTGGAAATTGATTTCACTTCCTCAAGGAAATTTACTCAATAAAAATATTATTTTAGATATAATTTATTATGCTTTAATACTTATTATGCTTACACAAATTTTCATCTAAATCAGAATTTTTAGATTAAAGATTTTTAGATTAATTTTTGTTCAAATACGTTTGAAACTTTACAAAATATTATATATCTAATTAATATTTATTTTTAACAAACAAACATTACGTAGTAGTATAATAATATATTGTATAATCATTTTAGATTATTTATTACAATTAATCAACTAAATTTAAAAAAAAATAGTTCAAAATATTAATCATGTAGTTTGCAATTTTTTTCATAATCTTCATGTAAAAGAATAGTTATTGCAAATGTAAATAATCAAAGAAATGCATCAAAATCTGATGAGAATCGATTCGATGCAATTCAGTGAAATAAATTCAATTATTTATACAGCTCCTATTTTTAAATAACTTTTAGTTAAATCACTTTATGCTTTATCGCCTCATGCAGAATAATTACAATGAGTTTTCGCACGAAAATTGACTAGGAAATTTTAAAAGAGAAAGACGTTGGCACAAATTTTCGAGCAAGAAAGTTTGAAAAAGATTCGTAAGGATTCGCGCGGCCAAGTTTGAATGATTTTCTTTTGTGTTCTTTATATCAGTTCTATTCAATTTTTTTTTCTTTGCTTTATCAAATTTAGACATTTAAAACTATTGTTTCAAAAAAAAAAATTGAAGTTACATAAAATATTTACATATAAAATATGAATATTTTCTAATAGTTTCAATTTTTCAATAGAAAGTAAAAAATCTTATAAGAAACATGATATTTTATAATTATATTCAATAAAATATATATATATATATATATATAAATTAGTAATAAAAACGTTCATATAGTATAATAATATTATGTTACAATTAAATCCTTTAACTATACAAAAGATATTTACTTATTAATTTGTTTATTTTGATAGAATTCTAGTTTTTTTTATTCCAATTTTGCCAGTATATTCTATAAAATAAAACTAACATGTATTACAAAAACTTTCTAAATGCTTTATTAAAACATTTATTTCATGTGCTTTTTTAATTTAACATGTATGACAAGCGATAGAATCGAAAATTAGTCTCTTCATCTTCTAAATTTATAAATATATATAACTTATATGTAACTTATATTTATTTTAAATATTTATGATGTTTTTTATATCACATTTTAGTCATATAATTAAAATTATTTTTATCCATAGAACACATTTATAAAATTTAAACGGAAAAATCTGAGATATCGCTATTAATTATAAATGAATTAATATAATAAATTATTTATTATTTGAATATATTTTAATATTATTAAAAGAAATTACTTTTCTAGAAGTATTGAAATTAACTTAATTTATCAAAATAATGTTTAAGAATATTTAACTTATCAAATAATGTAGATACTTTCTGTATCGATATATATTTCATAAGAATGAATTAATTTCAAAAAGATAATTTAAAATTAAATTCAAAATTAAATTTTTACATTATGAAGAGATATTGAATTATATGTATATATGTCTATTTTAATTTTTTTAGAATTATGAGTTTCGTTTATACATATATAATTTAAATTACAAGAGATGAAAATAAATGAAAAAAAAAAACATTATATTATTTTAACTACTTAATTTTATGCATTTTTTATTATATAGTCAATATGCAGCTTGTAATTTCAGTAGAATATACCGCGCAGATATCAGACTAGATTTTTCCTTATAATTTTATTATCAGTTTCCTCCTTTTCTCTCATAAATTAGCTTCATTTCATATTAAACATGTTTTGAATTGCGTTACAAGCACAATGCAAATTTATGATAAAAATACTTTTTCGAAGAAATATTTTTCTTCAATTCTCGAAAGAGATAATTTCCTAGCAAGTTTTTTCCTTCACAAATCTTCCTTCAAGAAAAGTTTCACACCAGATAGTCATGAAAGATTAAACTTCAATTCGGTACGATCGAGATTGCGAATACTTAATCTCATTTACTGAACTTACTATTAAAACTTCCAAGAACCTTGACAAGGTGAAAAGATGAGAAATGAAAAGATGAAAAATTTATTATATAAAGGAAATATGTAATAAAAAATGCATAAAATTAGAAATCTTTGATATTAAATGATTTCGTAATATTGTATACAAATAGACAATTTTTTCATTTTTTTTAAATTAATTTCTTTAAGAAATCATTTTCTTCTTTATTATATCATGATTTAATAAAGATAAAAATAGATATATATATATATATATGATGTGATTTAATAAATTTTTAATATTTCCAACATTATTGAGTACTGTAGTATATTTGTATAATATAAAAAAAATAAAAAGACTTTTATAATAATTTTTTTATAAATATTTGTAAATATATATTTTCAGATTTTTAAATTCAATAAAACATTCTAATTAAATAAAAATATAGTAATTAAAAAAAGAAAAATCTGAAATCAATTAATAGAAAGATATTACTCTTGAAGCAAGAATAAACCTTATGGAATAATAAAGATTCAGCCATTTATATATAGCCAAATATTTCAAAAACGACTTTAATTGAAATATTTTATTTTTTCATCTCGTCCGCATACAAAACATTTCTAACAAAAAATATTTCATATACCAAAAATGTATAAAAACAAAAAATGCTAAAAATACATATACCTACATAACAGTTCCATGACGAAAAAAATAAAAATAAAAATTTTATTGAAAAATAATCACAAAACTATTCATAGACAGATATTTAATTTTTCAAATAAAAAGAAAATGTAAAAAAATACAATATTTCAAATAAAAATAATTCAGTAAAATATTAATTCTTTAAAAATATATATGTTTTCAATTTTTCTTAAATATGATATAATCATATTAACTTAATTTTATTAAATATTATATATTTGTATATTGCCAATAATCATGAAAGTTTGGAAATCCTATATAATCTTAGCAATGATAGATTAAAAAGCATTTCAAAAAATACATAAATAATGGATATATTATTAACTTGTAATTTAATTTAATATAGAAATAGTATTTTAATTTAAATATAACTATTTGATTATGTAATTATAAAATACTTTTTGATTATATACTATTTGATTATGTGATTATAAAATACTTTTATTCAGTTGTTTCATACAATATAAAATATATCCACATTTCTTAATCTTTTTATTAATTAATATAACATATACGTATATGTTATATTGTAGGCATGTTTTACTAAATTAAATGAATATTTTTATTTACTTATATTTTTAACGATTATTATAATAAAGTAAGATCTGAAAAATAACAATCAATCCTCAGATTTATTACCAGACAATCAAGTTATATCAAAAACATTCTTTTTAAATTTGTCAATGAACATCACGTAATTCTTTTATTACTTTATTATATTATATATACTTTATAACGTGAATATTAATTAATTAACATGACTATTCACTTAAAGAGATAATTTAGTTTCTATTTGATTAATAAACTAATCAGACAAAAAAACATGAAATATTATATTCAGCATTCGACGAATACTTAAATTTATAAAAGTATTTAATATTCCATATCACGATCAAATATAAAATGTAAAATTATTTAATTTATTCAATAGAAATATTCAACATTTTACATATATTTCAATTATACAATATATACAATATATACAAGTATAAGTATCATCTGTATTCTCTCAAAGAGTCAAAACAAAATTTAGAAAAGTCATCTTCAAATCTATTACTATTAAATTTGATCTAATTATATTTCAATTACAAAAACATTCGATTTATCTCTGTTTTTTAAAAAAGAATCAAAATTAAATTTGCAAAAACTATTTTCAAATCCATTACTCGTCTAATTTTGCAATTGTGTAACAAAGATACGAACAAGACAGACGACAAACGAAGAAAGGAAGAAACAAGAACCTTCCAGTTCTCCCAGGTCCAAGTATTGTGCCGGTAAATTAAGTCGTCGCCGGGGTTAAAGGCGTCACAGTTTTACGCGCGATAAAACGACGAAAGGAGGGCCAATTTCCTGATCGACCATGGGTGAAACGTCGAAGCTTCGGCTGTCTCCCTCGCGTTCGCCTCTCCGCCTTCGAACGTGTTCTTTCGCCTCCCCCTTTTCCTGGTTCAATCCCCCGATCAACCCTCTTTAAACTCTCAACCGTAACACGCACGCCAGTTGGTTCGTCGAGTGGTCGGTCCGACCGTTTATTTTCATTCGCCGGGATTGCTTTTCATCGACGTTCGACGAACACGACAAAAGCTTCTCTCTCTCTCTCTCTCTCTCTCTCTCTCTCTCTCTCTCTCTCTCTCTCTCTCGCTACGAATATACATATACACGAATATATACACAGATTTCGATCCCACAACACACGTAGGCGTATCTTTTATGGGTTCTCGTCTTTCAATGGAACTCTGGCAACGATTCTCGATCGCTTGTATCATCGGCTGTGTAATACTAACATCCTTGGCTGAACCAACGAATCTTACAGCTAATTTGCACGGTAATAAGCTCATTATCCTGGCCAGTTCCCAGGCCTGGAGATATTAAAAGATAATTTAAATGGCACCCAGGTAACGATATCAACCGGGGTCAAACCTTTGAGAACCAAGTCCTCGTGTTCAATTAGCTGTCCCTACGTAGAAAAAAATTCTACGAGATATGAATTTAACGTATAAATCTCTTTGCCTCGGTTCAGTTATGAAAGAAACGAGAAACAATGATTTTAGATGATAATATTAGATTATTGCATATGGAATATTTTTTATTAATTCTTTAGGATGCAAGCAAGTGATAACTTGAACTCTCTGTATACGAAAATTTCGTAATTTTCTTTTTTTCTTTTTTTTATTATATTTTTTAAGTATTAAAAAACTATAAATTTTTCGGAAATAAATTACGGATTTTGTTTAATTTGATATTTAAGTCTTTCTATATAACAAATTTTGATTTTATATTTATTATGTGATGTGACATTTTAAAAGCTAAATAATATGTTTTTTTTATATATTTCTGTTATATATTCAACTATTATTGATTTAATAAAAAAATGAATTTGTTAATTTTAAATAAATTGATTTATACCTTTTTTAATGAGATTTTTTATAATGTAAATTTTAATATAAAAAATTTAAGAATCTAATATTTTTAAGAAATTAAATTTTTAAAGCAATAGAATTAAATAGCTTGTATTTTATTGATAAAGCTATATAAATTGTAACGTTTTTTTATTTTAATTAAATGCGTTCATTAAATAAAATTTTATATTACATAATTTTATATTGTAATTTTAAAAACTGTATTTCATTTTCGAATATAAAATTTCAATATCAAAGTTTGTTCTTATTCAAGCTTCTTAGAATATTAATACGCTAGAATATTAGCATAGTTAGAATCTTATTCCTTAGCCTTAGGGCATAGGAGAAAAGTATTTCCCAATTTAATTGAATATTTCGTATTTCTTTAATTATTTAAATATTGAAAAGTACTTAATATTGATCTTAATAAAATTGTGAAATATTAATTTCAGTACACAATTTTAAGACACTTTGCGTTGGAAATGAAAAAATTCTTATCATATTTCAATATTTAATCGGCTTAATTAATAAAATATAAAGAATTGTTAAATTTTGATAATATAATATAATGTTACTAAAATATTATGAAGAAATTATCATTAAATTAATAAAAAATAAATGTTCTATATATTTCTATTCAATTAGAAAATTATTACATCGAAAGAAATAGAATTATTTTGTATAAAATAAAAATTTTTAAATTTCAAAATTATATCATTAACTCTATTTATTTTATGATTTAATTTGCATACGATAAAAAAAATTATAATATTAATTTAAAATCTAATTTTTTATAAAGATTGAATCTATTTCAATATCTATTTCGAATCATTTTCACAAATGATGCACGCCTAGTGAAAGAAACTTGTCATTTATATCGAGTTTTATTTTAAAAATAACTAATTGTAACAATATACTGGATATTTATAACAATTTATATCTGCATTGATACGAAATATTGTAAAATTTTCATTTGAAAATTAAATTTTATTAAGAGAAAAAAACAATTATGGAATAAAAGTCAGAAATTTATTTCTATTTATTTCTTCAAAATTCTCATATCCCATCGATGTAAAATACATATATGCATACACAAAACTGTGTGTTGATATCGAATTGAAATCTCTGATCCTTTTTATTTTATTAATTAACTATCCATTGGAATAAATATTAATTCTCTATATGTATATTTTAACCTTCTTGACTTTCAAATAGAGCAATTTTTTTTCTTTTTTATTTTAAAAAATATTTTTCTGAAAACAAGAATAATTTTAAGAAATTTAATTTTAAGAATTACAGAATATGAAAAAAGATATAACAGGAAAAATTCTTTTATCAATTTTTATATTATTTACAAAGTACAAATATCATTTTGTTATAATTTCTCATAACAGTATCGAAATGTTTTACTTTTGAAATAAAGTTTTCTTTTAGCAATAAATGGAATGTTATAATATTAAATCAAATAATAAAATGAAAAAATAAGATAATTTTCAAAATCTCATTTCTAATAGGATTTTATAATAATAAGCCACTTGTCAGAATAATGGAGATTTGTTGTTTGATTAATTGAGATTGGAAATGCTCTTTCTCTTAGTCAAATAATAACACACAGAGATCTTCTTTCCTAAATTTATAACATTTTCGTATCGACGACATAAAATGAGACAAACTGTTATATTAATTTAATTTATTCGAAAATGAATTATTTATTAATCCTAATTATAAATAAATATAATATGAATAAATAAATATGAATCCATTATATATATCGCGTTTGATCGCTATTTTAATCAGGAAAATTTCACCAATATATTAATAAACATTTTATTACAAAAACAAAAATATAAAAGTTTTATCACTACATTAATATTCTCCCACCGATATATAGATTTATACAATAATTACAATATCTTAATTCAATACTAACTCTTTCTTATACACAATAATCGTTAATTACGCAAAAGATTGTAATTTATTCCAAGATATTGACAACAACATGTACACAAAGATATTCAAATAAACATATCCACGAGACGTATATTCACTTTTGGCTTGTCAATGTAGACACGTACCATCCAATATGAATCCGAGTAGGATGCAGCGTTCGTCCAGCCACGTATCGGACGTGTGTGCACGTTATGCTCCCCGCTACTAAATTATTCCACGATAAACGTGTTTGCGTACGTTTAGTCGCGCAGCAAGCGTCACGCGGGTTACTTTAATCGGTCCAGCAAATAGACGTGTTCAATATCTAACCAATCCGATCGAACGGCTAGCACGACGGTCACGTATCAGTGGAATAAACTGTATACACGACTTAAACAGTTCGAACGCATTGGCCGCGTTATCGTTCATTTCGATTTTTATCTATTTTCTCGTTTTTCCTTTCCGCGATACTCGCTTTATGGACGCTTTATGTAGCACCGATGAAATTTTCAGCTCAGGCAAACACCACTCTCCTCCTCCAATCGAACCTCTCTTTAAACTTTCGCCCTAATTGAAAAATTTAAATGTAAACTCGAAATACCCGACGTGACTCGTGTTAAATATTTCGTGTCGCTAGTGTTTTATAATTACAGATGTTTTTGCATTCTCTGGTATTCTCACGTATACTGTAGATCTCTGTGTTGTCGAACAGACTTTTCAATTGGGGAGAAAGAAAAAAAGATTTGGATCGAAAGAGATATGAGAAAAAAGATTTGTTTTTTTTTTTTTTTTAAATGGAATTTTGAAGATACGTAAGTTTAATATTATTCGTGATGTTTTACTCTGTTTTAAATCAATATAATTAATATATAATTGATATAATTATAATAATCAATATTTTATAGATGTTTGAAAGATAAAGGTAATAACAAAATGATGTATGAAATTTTTAAGTTTCAATTTTGAACAACTTGTAACTTTGCAATTTTGTGAAAAAGAGTTGTACAATGAATCTCATTAGATCATTTTAAAGGATGAATATTTTATCTTTTATATTTATACATTACTGCTCAAATTTTCTCAAAAAATATTTCACATTAACCAATAAATAAGAAAGTAAAAAATAATTTATTCTCGCATATTATAAAAATTCTATTTAATTTATTGTTAAAAAATTCAACTATTTCTTTATAACTTAAACGCTTTAAATATTAATGTATAACTTTATGCAGATTTTATTTTATTTTATTTTAAATGAAATATATCAGCGGCATTAAAATCAAAGATAAATTTCGATTATAATTATTATTATAATTGCGAAATTATATCTGTCATGAAAAATTATGAATAGTTTAAGAGATCGGATCACTTTTTTATTATCATAAACTTTGTAATATATCTTTAATATTATAATATCAAAATATCATTTTTTTTATTTAAAGTGAAATAAAACTGTGTCGACAAATCGCACACCAAGTTTTAAGGACTTTTAGAATTTATTAAGAATAAAATAGATACTTTAATCTTTAAATTCATTATAATTTAACTTATAAAAAATTTTTTATGTTTATTGAATTCGTCGAATTATTGTTTTAATTTTTTACAATATTTGAGAGAAAATATTTTTGAGAAAACTCGAAACAATTTAAAAATAAAGAATTTATTGTTTAGAATAATCTGAAAAATATTATTGCCCAACTTATATTCATGAAGTTATAATTATTAAAAGATTTTATACTATATATTCAACTTAAAAAATAAATAGATAGAAAAAATATTTCTTATACATAAATTGATTAATATTTTCTTTTATTATTACTTTATTATATAATCGTGTAATTTGCCAAATAGAACATATAAAAAAATAAAAAAAATTAAATTTAAATTTATAAAAATACAAATCAAAATAAATTAAATTTTCTTTAACTTCAATTTTAGTACATGAAAAATTAACATATATTTTTTATATTTAATATTATTATATACAAAATGTAATTTTAAAGAAAATAAAGAAAAAATATAATAATTTCACAATAATATTTATTAAAATTATTTATTAAAAATTTAATAAAAATTTTATAATTTAAATTTTAAATATAGAATTATTTATAAACATATAGATAATCATATGATTATCAGTAAAATAATTATAAAATTTTTAAATCAAAAATCATTAAAATAAAAATAAAAAATAATAATAAATAAATCTCGTAATCTAAAATTTTTAGAAATCAATAATTAACAATAAATTCATAATTTATAACGACTTCATTCAACTCTATAATATATAAATATATAATAATTTCTATCATCGTGTCTAAATATTTTCCTAAATTTCATTTTATTGCTTCAATACTATATTATTATTATCTATTCTATCCTAACTTATTTTATATGATTGGCAATCGAAATAAAATAAAATGCTCGATGATCTATTGCGCGATATAGTCAATCTACAAAAGGCCATGTTTCAAAGTTCCCATCGAAACACGACAACGAAGTTGATCGGCTGAAATCCTATTGTTGGAAGAATATTCGACTACGAGACGCCAAACTATGATAGATAAGATGAAAATTTAATAAACACAGCATGTACGAGAACTACGACAGTTTCTGTTTAAAGCTAATACGAACTTCTAACAAGTAAGAAGCGTGTTCTGTACAGGATGAGACGGTTCCGGAACAGCAACAGTGTATTCCATCGATCGCTTGACCGGTTACACGACAAAAGCGGATTTTACTTTGGACAGAATCTCTAAAAATGAATAGAAAGATACGAATACATATACATATACATATACATTCGAACGTTTCATAACTGTTTCTATTAGGATATTATGTACCAAAGTAACTTTTCCATGGATTTTAATATTAAAGAAATCTATTGAAGCATTAAAAGAAACATTATTAATTCTATTTTGAAAATTAGATTCAATCAATTTTTAATTGATTCATTATACTTTATGTTATTGTAATATTCATTGTCAGAAATAAAATCTGTCTGAAAAACATAAATATTCTAGAAAACGAAAGCAATATTTTCAAATACATTCGAGTAAGTTCAAATTTTTTATGAAGTATCTTATTAAAATTTTTTTGATTTTATTAATCATCTTTTTTATTATTTTTAAATTTAATTATATTTTCTTTTATATATAATTTAAGTTTACAATTTTTGCTTAGTATAGTATAATCATTTCTATATTTTCGAAAATTAGAATATTTTCAAAATCAGGAGATATCATAAAAAAAAAAAAGAAATAAACTAAAATCAAGCGTTGTGAAAATGAAATATTATTTTTTAAATAGTTATCAATGAATAAAATGCAATTAAAAATATTAGGGGAGACGTATAATATATTAGATGTATAAAATCGCATATTTGAATAAAAATATTATATTTATTTGTTTTGTCATTTTCTCCCTATTGAAGTGTTCATCAACAATATTTTAATTATAAACATTTTAAAGAATTTTAAAGAATTATTGAGTTTATTATATTTTCAAGTATTCTGATCTTATATTTATTTGTTTTTGAAACTGTACTAATATTTTGATAAATAAAACGATAAACTGTACTACAATATTCTGATAAATAAATAAGATATATGATATTTGTTAATAGTATCTATTGATATCATATTTCGAAAATTTTTGTTGATTTTCATCTTTATATTTAGTATTATTTAAATAAAAAATAATGCATATATATAAGATATATAGATATGCAAAATCAAATTTGAAACAAACAAACAATAATAAAAAAAAAATAAAAATTAATGAAGAAAATTATATCAAAATAATAAAAATTAAATTAAATCTGAAGTCGATAATATTTGCATGCTTTCTCAAGAAGAATATGATATAAACTCAAGAAGATTGGATATAATATAATGTAATAGGTAGACATATAAAAACTAAATAAATTATTAATTTAGATTAAATAATATCATACAGTACATACGATATTCATTCCATTAAAAAATCAGAAAAAAGTTTTATTTTATCATTATTTTAAATATTAGAATAGAATTTTTTAATTTTATTTCTTTTGTTTTTGTTCATTATAAAAGTATTTATTAAATATTATTTTATTTTTTACAATTTATTTTACTAATTACAAAATTACAAACTTCGAAAATTATATACATACATGATTTTATCTCTTTTATATCGAATATATTATTTAAAATATTAGCTGGATTTCCAAGATTTGAATACTATTATGAAATTCATTTGAATTATTTAAAATATTGAAATATTTAAAAATATTTTCTAACTAAAATTTATTTATAGATTAATTTAAATAAAAATAAAAAATTATTATGTGAATTGCTTATCATATCCTATTATGAATATACCTCGAAAATATATATGCTTTTCTATTATATAATATAACAAATAATACAATATAATAAAATATAATATTCTTATATAAAGAATGCATAAATTCCTAAAATCAGTTATTAAAATACTATTACTTTTTTAATTATGAATATATATTATATTTCCCTTTTTATTTCAGCATTAATTAGAAAAACTTCCAATCTTTTTTTTTTCTGGTTAATTTATGTATTTCTTTTATTCTCATTTAATTATATAATTTATTTGTCATCTTATGTAATAAAATATCAAAGATAAATAAAATATTTTAAAAATATTAAAATATTAAAGGCAGGATGAGATTAAATAGATAAGCTAAGATATCGATAACAGTTCTTTGCATTCTTTCTTTTGCTTGGCCGATTACTTGAGAAAGATAGATTTTATTTTAGATTTGAATAGAATCACTAAGAGCGAAGAAAAAAAGAATTTATAGTTATGGTATGGACGATATGTCGGTGTGAACTCGGTCGAGAAGAGAACGGAAATCGACGTTAAAGCTGATCGATTCTCATTTCTGGAAAATTGATTAGTTCGATTTTCCTTCGAGGAAATTGAAGTTCGCGGCGCGTCTTAATCCAGTTTAGAGAAACGTAAGGATATCTTGAAATGAACGGATGGAATGGAATGGGATAAAGACATCCGTCGATTTTACGAATTATATTGCCTGATTACGATCTCATTGCTGTTACCAACTTGTTTCTTCGGTTATTGCCCAACGATCGAGTTCCAACTCGATTATCGAATTATTGATAAGCATCATATACACATGATGTATACAATATAAATCTGAAGATATCTTATTCATTAAAACATTTTCATTATCAACTTTCATCGATAACTACTATTTATTACAAACAAATGTTAATGTATATTTAATAGAGTTTTTAAATAATTTGAAAATATTTTTTAATTTTGTTTACATCATGATTTTTAAAGATTGATCATTCATTATTTCTATGATTATTATTTTTTCCTAGATAAATTATTAAAAAATGAATAAAATATTTTCATTTTCCTTCACTTTCCTAATCACTTTTATTGATTTATTAAACAAAATTTTTGTCATATTTATCAAATAAATTAACATTTTATTATTTATTCTTAATCTGTTATAATATAGAAACTTAAACTTTTATTTAACAGCCTCTGATTAACTATTCTTTCTTATAATGAAAATAGATAAATAATTTTTAATAAATATTTTCATATTTTGAAAAAAATTATTTTAATGATTTGTATAAATGAATAAACATATATGTTTTATTTTAAAAATATAATGATTTAATTATTAAATTTAATTACGTTTATTTTAATTATGTTTCTTTTCAAATTCTTTATATTCGAAGACTTTTTTGAAATAAATATATTTATTATAAAAATAATAGAAGCTTTTGAAATTAATACAAAAAAAAATTTCGTATTACATTTTATTAACAAAAATATTTTCCTTTTATTTTTTGAAAATCTTAATTTTATTAATAAGCTTTTTTATAAAAATAAAATATTTATTTTATAAAAAAATATAATTTTATAAGAAAATAAACATTATATGAGAAATTATAACAAATATTATTCTGGAAATTTCCAAAAATTAGAAAAATATTCTTGCAATTTGTGCAAAATATAAATCTCTAATAAAATAATAATAATTCATTTATAAATAGAAAAAATATAAATTTACAATCTCTTAATATTGTTTAATATTCTTCACATACGAAATTAATTGGCGAGTGATACTTGCTTCTAAAATGAAAAACTTTAATTTTTAAAAATTAATTGATTGTTATTTTCCAGGAAAAATAAAAATAAAAAATAAAACGTCGAATAATTTATACATTGAAAAATTAAATTAGCTTTCATCCAATTCCAAGCAATCGATTGAAATTCAAGATGTCGCCGTATCGATATCTGACATTCCAAAAAAAAAAAAAGAATAAAGAGAGAGAAAGAAGAATCGCAAAAAATTATTCGTGCATTAGTTCAATGTAACTTAATTACTATAAAGTTAATGGATTCGGTGAAAAATGCGGGACACGGCGAGATCGTTTTATTTTTCGAGTCATTTCGAGCGCCATTTTATAGAAAAAGAAAAATCGAGAAGAGAGAATGAAAAAAAAAGAAAAGAGAATATTCGCGAACATGGTTACGTTCGAGCGAATAATTTCGTCGCAGAGTTTGCGCTCGTCCAGTAGTAAAACAAACGAGCTCTCCGCCATTCCATTGCCAGTAATAATTCACTAAAGGCTATTGCCGTAGTTCCCTCGAATTATTTCTGAATAATCCAACCGTTTTCTCTTGCAATTTAACGAATACATCTGGTACACGCGAACACGAATCATCATGGCCAATGATTCTTCCGTAACACAAATATGCATACCCATACTTCTTCATACTGCTTCGTGCATTTTTGAAATACTTCACGCGTAAAAATGTTAATCAATTCGCCGTTGAATGAAAATAACGAAAATTGCTATTATCAAGATTTTCGTTTTCTTTATTATCACTTTTTGAAAATCGTTTGCATTCATAAACGTTATGATTATGCAATGAGATATATCTTATTTGGAATAAAAGTATAAAAAATAATACTTTGAAATAATTAATTATTTCATTTATATTACACATAATTTGGATTCATTATCTCGATTGTTTCTTCAAATTTATGTATTCTATGGTAAATTTCACTGGGATAAAAATACATTTATTTTGAATTGAATTTTTCTCTTCATTTCAATATAAGATGTAATAATTATTACATAAATAATATAAATTTTTTCAAATATGATAAAGAATTTTTTTAGATTTAAATTGAAAGATTTTTTCGTAAAATTTATCGTGCATTTTTTTCGTTAAGTATATTGTTTTCTTTCAAAATTCAAAACATTCATCATCATCGTAAGAAAATATCGTAATAATTAATTAGAATCTCAATCTTGATATTATTTCAATTAATCTCTAATCTCTGATCAAAACAAGAAATTTATCATCATATTTATATAATATCATTTCTTCTTCGCAGAAAAAAATTACAATCGTTTACGAATCCATAATAATTCACAATTGGTCTATTTTCTCCCATTTATCATCTCCATCTTCACCTCTTTCTCCGTTTCTTTATCTTGTCTTTTCCTTGTCAGTTACATGGCATTCTGCAAATTTCTTACGCATCACAGATTTCATCATGAATCAAAGCTTAACAGGAAACGAAGCGAGAAATTCTGATGTGTAAAACGTTCACTACGTTCAAAACGCAACTACTTTTCCAACCCTCTCCTTATCACGCTCGACCGGTGACCGATGCACCGTTACCTACCGCGATCTCGATAAAGCAAGTATCCGACAACCTCATCATCCTCTCACAGCCTACGAGAAACTCCTGAACGAGCGGAATCAGAGAGTGTGGAGGTAAAAGAGGGAGAGAAATGCCGAGTGGCATGATTCGCTCGATATCTATTAACCTCTTACTATCTCGAGTCTGTAGGGTTGAGGGAAGACTTTTCCCTTTTCGTTCATTGAAAAGACACGAATTTATATCATGCAGAGAGGATTCCTCGTTTGTTAACCTATTGGAATTTTGAAAACGAAATTGATTTGTACCAATTATTTTTCCTTCGTCAGGAGATGAAAGTATAATAAAAATTTATTTTTGAAAATTTGTTTTTTATTGAAAATAATAAAGAATGGAGATTTTGGAAGTGAGATATGTATAATGATATGATTTGAAATGATTCGTGCAATATATAAATATCTTTTATTTCAAAAAAAAGAATATAATCTTTGAAAATGAAGATATATTTTTACAGATTATTATATTATTATATTATTAGAGATTTAAATTTATTTTGAATTATTAAAAAAATGCATTTGTAAAATTGTTTCAAGCTTTAATTATATTTTATGAAAAAAATGTATACAAACAAGAATTTATACGAAATTATGTAACGTAATATTTTTAATATTTTTAATTATAGATATATACAATAATATTTTCAATATTTTTTATTTATATGTAAAAAATTATAATTTTTTTTAAATTGATTTTTTTCAGAAACTGTAAATTTTAGAAAAAAACAATTTAAAAATTCAACATATTAAAATTCTAAAAATTGTAAAATCAGAAAAAAATTAAAATTAAAAATTAAAATAGTGATATTAGAAATAATAAATTGGCATATTTTATTACAATTTCATTATTAGAATTTTTACTAATTTTCCATAAATTTATCCTAAATATGATGCTAATTATTATGTCTAATTAATAAAGTTGAATCTATGCAGTTAGATTCAATTCAATTTCTAATAAACCTTAATTAATGAAATCAATATAAAGAATGTTTATATATATGTTATATATATATATATATATATATATATATGTATATGTTATATGTTTATATATATCATAGAATTTTAAAAGAAAGTCAATTTTAAAAAAACACAAAAATTAATATATATAATAAATATATATATAAATATATATAATAAAAATTAATTGAAGCTTTAAACAATTTAAATTTGAGATTAAATAAAGCAAAATGAAAATAGAATAAGAATTTGCTTCATTTAATGTAAAATATAAATTACTTATAACTTAATAAATAAATATCGAATATAAATATAAATACAAATATAAATAAATAACGAATATTTTTGTATATCAACTTTTATATTTTTTTTACCTTTTAAAATCGATTCTCCTATGAATAGAATAATATCCTTTATTATGTAATTATATAATCTATAGTATCATATTATATATTATATAAAATATTTTATACATTACATAAATTTTAATAAAATACATGCAATTAAATGTATAATCTACATCAAATAATAAAGTTGTATTAAGAATAGAAAATATTCTAAAATATTTAAACATATCCAATTAATGAAATTTTTGAATTTCCTATCATCTATCTGAAATTAAATCAATGATATTTATATAAGATTTCAATATAATTTTCCACAATTAATTACAAGCAACAATTTTCAACACTATGATTCATTATAAAGAGATACACTTTCCGCTTCCTTTCCTTCCTCTCAGGTTTCTTTTCCTCGAGCTTTTCTCCACGTTTCATTTTACTCCTTACACAAACGCCCTGCTACGCCTCGGCCATTTAATATTCATACTGTAACACACTCCTCCCTCTCGTACCGTATTCTTTCGTACCTTTCAAAAAATGAACCATGCCGTGCTATCCCCCTGTTTCCTTGACGAAATAAGAAACTGCATTTCAGAATCGTTGCGCCACTCATCTCGAAAGCTTGATAGCTACTCCCGTCGGCTAATTACCCGCATTTATCGTGCTGCACGTTTAATGTAATTTCACGATAAAGCGGCGAATACCGCGGGGAGCCGTTTACGATGGCTGTTCGATTTTCTTTTGATGAATGCGCATTATCGCGAGAGCAAAGAGCGGATAAACGATCGATGTCTTGGGGAAATTCAATGCGACAAATAATCGTGGATTTCAGCTTTAATACTAGATAAGTTTATTTTTTTTTTCTTTCAAAAGTCAAGAAATTTCTTTCATCAAAAATTTAATTCTTTTCATTTTGTTTCGTTAAGCGAGAAATCTTGTTAAATTTTATGAAGAGCACTGCTGATTATTGAGATTGAGAAATTGAGTGTATATACTAAAAAGTATTTAGAATTATTATTGCATTTTTATGCACTTATTATTTTCAATTATGGTAACTTTAATAAGCGAAATATTTTGAATAAAGTTATCATAAATTTTGAGAATGAAAATTTTTTATTTAATTCTCATTCTCTCTTCTCTCTTTTTGGGTTATTATGTAATTTTCTTAAATCTGGATAATCTCTTTAGAATTAAAAATGAAGAATATCGAAAAAAGTTTTTAACTTCTCCATCTTTATAACTTTTATAAAATCAGTATAATTTTTTTTTATTAAATAAAATGTGAATAGTTATTCCAATAAATGAAAACTTGTTTTCAGGCTTCTTGTATTTTTCTCACAACAAAATTTTTGTGATCATTTAATTTAAGTTTTATTTAACAAATTAGTTCTTTATAATATTAAAATATTATTTATTAGTTAATAAATATTAGTTATTGTTGATATTAATTTTACTTTCAAATTAAAAGATCATAAATATTGATCATTTTACTTAACAAATATATAATATATTAATATAATACTCAAAGTCAGTAATTTAATCGGATAAAAATAATTTTACTTGCTTAAAATTTTGCTTAAAATTTTAAGCAAAAATTTTCTTGTTTAAAATGGATGATATAAGTGAAAAGATTACTCTATATGCAAAAATAAAATAATTTAGAATAACATTTTCTTTATTTAAAATCTCTTTTCATATCTGAAAAATCAATTTATTGAATATATATGCATTTATCATCTAACAACTAAATGCATGATTATTCACATAATATTTACTATTCTTTCTTTAAAATTTTTTTAACAAGAAGACAAACAAGTCTAACGAAAAAATATTTTCAATATATTTTACTTTTTTTTCCAGTCTTTAAATGTATTTTAAAAATAAATTTCAATTCTTTGTCTCTAATATAGCCACACAAAACTAATGACATAGAAAATATACGAATATTTAATATTAATCTTCTAAGTTTGCATTAGACATTATAATTATTTAATTTCTTTGTATTTTATTTTACTTCAATGTCTTGCAATAATATAACTATAGATATTTTATTTTAGACATATAAAATAACCGATTTATTCAAAATTATAATACTTTTTATATATATCTTTTAATAGAGATCGTAACAAAATTGTGCATTCAAAAAAAAAGACCATCTAAAGATAAAAATAAAGTTCTCTAAAAAATGTATTGGTAATCCAATATTGATATTCAATACTATTATCTGACTTATAAAAAATATTGATTATTTCTAAGATTAAAGGTTTTTTCGTCCTTATTCTCATATATTATGTATAAATGTTATTTTAAGAGCATCAATACAACTAAATTTTCCATTTTACTCGTTTTCATCGCGGAAAACGGAAAAATTTATTACAAAAATATAATCTTTTCTTTTCTAGATTCTCTTTTTTTAATTGCCTTTTTTCTCTTCTGTATTTCTTCTTTATATACCATTATAAATATATATATATATATTTATAATACAAATATACCATTAGAAAAGATGAAACAAATATTCCATTCGAACCAATAACTTGGAATATCGAAAATAAGGAATGGAAAAAAATTAAAAATTAATAAAATATATATTTTTCCTAGTCAATATCTGAATATATTTCTATAAAATTTATTCCAAAACAATTTTATATTACGCTATTGCGCCAATTTCGGAACAATTACAAATTTTTGTTTCAACGATGTACGCGAAACCTAATTGCTGTAATCGTTCCGATATTTTGTCAAAATGTATGTCGTTTCGTTTTTCCGCGATTTAGAAAGCTCGTTTTGTATTTCAGGTCAACAAAATAACGTTCCCAATTTTCATTGGTACTGCATTTACGAACAAGTGCACGATCGTTGCTGCCCTATTACACCGAAAACAGTGAACGCACAATACATTGGCCTCCCTCCTCTCAACTCCTCCCATTTCGATTCAATTATAAAAACTTTTTTCTCATGGAAACAAAATTCGCCTCGGAAAATAAAAAATAAAAAAAAAAAGTACAATTTATTCTCAACAATTTCAACTTTACTTTCACCGATCAGAATTTCAGTGACTCTTATCTGATGTTACAACGTATAAATAATTTTTAACTATAATTCATGATGAAAAAAAATACATCGCAAGTGTATTCGAATATTTGAATCTTTCATAAATACTTTAAGGAAAAGAAAAATGATTACTTTCGAACTAAATACAATGAATTTAAATATTTTATGAGTCCAGAAGTTTTCTATGAAAAAATAATTCTGATAGAATTATTATTAAGTTAAATTAAGTTATTATAATTAAGTTAAATCGATCGAATTTTAATAAATTTGAAATTTAATGAGTAACTTATTAATTATTGAAATTCTAAGTAATCTAAGTAACTTATTAATTATTGAAATTATTGAAATATAAGATTTTATTGTAAATAAATAATTAGATCTATCTTTTAAAATTAAATATTATCTTTTTTAATTAGAAATTAATCTTAGAAACGTTATTTTCACGTTTTTTGAAAATAAATATATATTTTAAAAATATTACATTTTAAAATATTTACAAGTGAAGAAATTAAAATAAAATTATAAATATTCTATTTATATTCTTTTATGATTTTCTCAAATTTATTATAAGATTTGAATGAAGCATGCCTTTCCAATAATTCTCTCATAATTCAATTACTATCCATCTTACTAAGAGATCCGATTTGCTCTAATATCGCTCTAATATAACTATTTATTCTGAAATCTGAAATCAGTTTCCAACGATCAAATACTTGGCATGAAATGAACATTTCGCACTGGATTTGATTTAAATTTACAAGTATATATGTATTGAACTTGATCTCATCGCTAGCCGTGACCGAGCTGTGGTAGCAGCGTGGTACAATGGCACGAATAGAAGAATCGTGCTATATGCGCGACGGTGGCGGTATATATTGAACTGTAGTGAATGTGCACCCCCCTTTCTCCCTCATGTACAATTGCATGGTGATGCAGAGACGTAGATGCATCCTATTGAAAAGTATAACGAGCTCGAACCTAACTGTCGGGGTCGATGGCTCGTGGTTTCACCTTGCCCTCTCGAACGTTCGCCCACTCCTTTCCTTTTTCCACTCCACTCGATCATTTTTCTCGCTTTTGTCGAATTTCATTTCGTCTTGCTCTGTTACTTCCTCATTATCTCTTTTTCCAATCACTTCGCTCATGATCTTTCTCTTGTCCTCGTCAGTCGTCCTGACGTGGCCTATAACTTTAAATTCAGGACCAATCCAACTCGGTCAACGGATATATGCCTTCATCTGTCCAGTGGGGCAGCGATGGTTACAAGAATAGAAAGCGTTTTGAAATGGGAATTCTTGAAAGATAAATTAAACTTCATCGCTTTCGTTATGCTATTATGGGTAATTGAAATTCGTGTGAATACATTTTTGCGATTTTTCTCGTGTATAAAGTGATTGTTTGTGTTCTTTTGTTATTCGATGCAAAAAAGAGATATTTATGTAACTGATAATTTGTGTTAAATTGTTTGATGGAAATACATAATGAAATAGATGTAGTACGCAGACATCATATAAATATTAATGGTTTAATGCATATTATATGTCTATAGATGTTTTCCAAGCGTTTTATATACGTTTTTTTTAATTGTATTTTTGATTATCTAGTATAATAAACATAAATGAAACAAGAGAATAAGGTATAATGAGATAAGTTAAATCAAAATGTACAATTTTTTCGAAAACAAAGTCAAAAATAAATTTCTATATTTTCGACTTATTTTTTTTTTTTTGTAGAATCTCTTTCTTTCCAACTATCAATTAAACTATGTAATGATAGTATGATATTATAAACTAAGCTGTCTTAAAAAAAGGATTATTCTTCAATAAATTTCTAAGATTAAAGAGTTAGGTATTTATTTATTTTATCTGTAAAAAATTATATATAATTATTATTGACTATATTATAAAAATAAAATTTTTTATAGGATATTTCTAAAATATACTGTTTACCAGATATCTTCTATCTTATTAGGATTTTTAAATTTCATTTTAAATTTTTATTTTTATATTTCATTTTCATTTATAAAGAAAAAATTTTTCTGAATAAGAAATAGAATAAAATTTAGAATAAAATTGAAACAAAAAATCATGCATAATAAATAATATATCAAACATAAATAATCTTTCTTGAATTTAAGGAATATTTTAATTATTAAAAAACATGATCGAAAATGATTTAAAGATTAAACGTATTGAATATATCAAAATATTTAAATAATTAAAATGAAATTGAATAAAATTTGAACAAAATTTTTTAGTGTGTAGATGCGATTCACAAATATGATATATTATACAAGAAAGAAAAATGTTATTAAAAAAAAGGAATATAAATGTAATCAATACAAAGATAATAAAACTGTAAAATCGTATTTGCTCTGGATTATATAAATTTTTTTATAACTTTTGTATACAAGAAAATGTTTTGAATATAGCATATGGACGAATATTATACTATTTATAAAAATTATTTATAAAAAATTAAAAATAATGAACTAAATGTAATGCTTCACGAGAGAAGAAAAACATTATTAGGAGATGATATAGAACAATATGATGATAATAAGGTAATAAAATAGTTATTTGTTAAAGTAAGACATAGAAATTTACGTATCAAGTACTGATACAAAAGATTGAAACTAAAAATATTGAAACATACTAGAGGATAATCAAGAATATTCTTGTTGAATAATTTAATTAATTAATCTCTATGCCATCTTTCATATTTTCATGTAAAAATAAAGAATAATAGAAACAAAACCACTGATAAAAAATAGAAAACTTAATATTTAAATAGAAAAGAAAAATAAATTATGCAAATACTACAATAAAATTCTATTATATTCTTTATCATGAAAGATGAGACTATATTTATTCAAATTTATAATGATTAAAAAATTGCTTCCAATTATCATATATATTTTTGTTACAAAATAAGGTTATGTTTTATCTTTAAAAGATTTATAAATATATTTTATATTTAAAAAATTTCTTATAAAAAAAACAATAAGTGAATCACAAATTACTTGATAACTTATTATTATATATAATAATACAAGCAAATCTAAAATTGCTTCTTCTTATTGAATTGTTTAAAAAAGAAATAAATGTATTAAATAAATATTATAAATAGATATTCTAAATACTCTAAATATTAAAATTAATCCCATTTCCATTCATGATCACACTGTCTGAACGAATGGAAAATCATGTGAAAACGTACCGACATTGAATGCTATGGTTAATTAAAACACGATGTTGGGCCAATGTGTTCCTGAGTGGTAAAATATTTGCGTCATAGTGACTATCGTTTAACTCTCAATGTGCTGATACAGAAATGACGGCGAAAGAACCGGAAGAAGATATCGTTTCGTCATATTTTACTCGACCAAATACGACGCAAATTCGATATGAGATCTCCCGCCTCAGTCAAGTCGAGAATGAGATACGGCATAGCTACACCTGGGAATAGTCGAGCTTTCTCCTTTCAAACCCTTTCTCTTCAACCTTCAGCCTCCTCCCCTCTTCTCGTGATTCTCGGGTGTGTCTTGCCCCTCTTTCACCTTCCATCTTTCCCTATCCATCCACCTGTCTTTCACGATAACGCGTCGGCCAAAGTAACACGTCGGTTTGACTGATGTCGCCTGGCGACGTAAACGCCCTCCGGGAGATGCCTTCCGGTTTGATGGTGCAACTGTTCTCCAGCTGTCTGTTGTCCTAGAAAGACACACGAAACCACCACACAGGCAAAGATCGGCCGATATTCTTAGTTATCGATGTTGGCTCGATTCGATAGTTAATTTATAAACATAATATTTGTTTTGTTTAATATTCGATTGATGAAAAATAAATGTTGGTTGGTTTTGAGAGTACGGAAGTAAATTCGTTTACTACAATGTATCCATATATTTAATTTTTAAATCATTTAAAATTTGAATAATTATCGTGAAACTTAACTTGTTATGCAGTTTATTAGAGAATGTTTTTTTAATATTATCTTTTGAAACATTAATAGATAATAAATAATAGATAATTTTATCAATCATTTTATAATTATTTTAAAGATATTATTTTGTATTTTAAAATTTGATCAAATCTGGTAAACTTTATTGACATTATGTACATCCACTTATGAAATTTATTTCAAAATTATAGTAAATAATTTTCTCACAGATAATTACATTTATATCTTCTTTATATATTATATAATTGAAAACACATTTTATTATAAACAATGATATTATTTATAATTGTTTACTTTATCACATTCAAAAAATGGCATAATTTTAAGATTTGAATTCTCTTTAAGATAATGAATTTCTCTTTAAGAATTATGGATTCTTGATATGAAAAGTTCTCTCTTCTAGAACAATTTTGTTTATTTCATTTAATATTTTACAGGTATTGTGAAAGTTTATTACTGATTCGAATATGAAAGAGAAAATATTAGATTATCGATATAAAAAATTTATTTATTTATTATTTTTTTATATATAATAATTTTTATGTTTCATTGCTGATAATTCAGAATTATTGTAATAATTTATATATTTTTCACTCGAATAGAAAAAAAAAGAAAAAATATAAATATATAAAATAAAATAGAAACAAATAAAATAGAATTTAAAAGATATGAATGGAACCTGTAATTATAAATAATAGTATCTGTAATTATAATAATGATCTTATAAAAGATTAAACAAGTAAAAGCTTTATGTTTATAATACATTCAAAATAAGAAATATAATATATTAATATAGATTATATTAATTCATAATTAAATCTTATCAAAAAATTTATATAATCATATTAAAAAATTAAATTACTATTAAATTATTACGATATAATACAAATAAATGATAAGGAAACTTATTTAAAAAAACTCATTTAAAAAATATTTTGTTGTTATAATTTATTTTTGCTTAATGCATATTAAGTTATAATTTATATACTATATAGATGCATTTCAAAAATTAAACACGTTAATAATACATATAAATATAATATAATAATATATATAATAATAACATATAAATTTAAAGCTTTCAAGCTTATGTAATAAATAAGATAAATACATAATATTATACCTTTCGTATAATGCATTCTAGTTGAATCTGATTTTTCATTCTTATCAGTCAGTTACAGTTATGCATAACAACAATTTGTCTTCTTCAAAAGAAAACATTATTTTCTCTCTATTCCTGGCAATTGAATGTAAACAAGTTTTCATTTCTTTTCATAGTTTAACAATTTTATTCCATATCCACTTATATAAACTGACCAGGAAACTTCATTTCCTACTTCCTACATAGAATGTCGACCTCCTCTCACTTAATGCTTTATAAAAAGAATCATTAGAATTAGAAAGTATTTAAGCATTCTTTTATTTTTGCTTTTAATCGCAAATTTCAAACCAATTTTATTTTATTTCATCTTTCATTTAAAGCTAAAAATAATTGACTTCGATTCATCTAATATTTTACTAAAAATTGCCTGAAAATATAATTAATTTCAGTAAAAATTAAAAGAAACAGAAAAAAATATATGCATGTGATTTAATTTTTAGAAAAATAGATTTATTATTGTGATTATATAAAACATAAATATTCATATAAAATGAATTCTCTTTATTTTTTTAAGTATAATTTGAACTTTAATTTTAATTTTATGAGATAGGAAAATAGAATATCAATGGAATTGATAAAAAAATTTAATATTATATTTTACTATTTTTATAAATGAAAAAATATCATATAAACATAGAAGATTCTTTTTTTTCAAGGTATAGATATTTCGAATTACTCGAAAATATCTTAATAGGAATTATACTAATCGATGAATTGGCAAAAGAAAACCAATAATTGTCTTTATTTGATTTAAATCTTTTTAATTTTTATTTATGGAAACATTTTAAAAATTTAATTTATAATAATAATACTTATAGTTTACTTAAAAACAATATAGGTACTTAAAAACAATATAGTAACACTTAAAAATTATGGATTATTGTTGAATGTGAAAAAATTCAGAATACAGAAAATAAATTCAGAAATTTTTGAACGTTTTTGATAATCTTTAAAATATCAATGAAAATCATATACTACAAAAGAAAATCATTTTCAACAATTTTTGAAACAGAATATATCAAAATTTCTTTGGCATCTTATATAAAATATTCAAATTTTTTTATTTAAGAAATATTCCCATAATATAAATATAATAATATATAAAATTGTATTCAGAAGATAAAAAAAATTATAAAAATTTGAAAGTCGAATTCATTGTTTTTCATTAAAAACAAAAATTGCTGTATAACTCATAAATTTTTATTAAAATCAAAATATTCGGATTAGATAAATTTCCTTTTAAAATAATATTAGAATACTTTCCTAAGTTATTGTTCAATGCATAATGTAAAATGAAAAAATAATATCATCTACTTCCAACATGAATAATATAATGAATAATATAATTCAATTAGACGTAATAACTATTCGATAAATTATTTTTCATCAAACGATGAAAATAATTCAGCCAAAAGTTCATCAGTCGTTTTTCGAAACGAGAGAACTTTCATGTTCTCGTTCAAATGATCGCCCAATTTGAACAAATTTCCCGATGAATGCAACCCTCTTCCGTATTGCTGGACACGCTGAAGACATCAGAAGAAATTCGCGTTTCACGCATCGACGGTGTTTCTCGAATACGCCCGCTCAAAGTGGGCGAAACTTTTTATCGGAATCCCCTTGCTTCCGATTCCAGAGATATTCCTTGCTGAGAGATAAGAGCGTGCTTCTTCGGTCGTTGACTCGTCGGTAAAATATTATTTCCGCCTGCACTCGCTCGCTCTCGTCCTTCCTAAAGCATCGTGTCTCGCGCGCAATGCAAAAGGACCGTCGCTCCTCATCCTATATCGTTCTTTTTCTTTTTTCTTTTTTTTCTTCTTCTTTTTTTCCTTTTTTTTTTTTTTTTTTTTTTTTTTACGAGCTGAAGAGCGAGGGTGGATCAAAAGGACGCGGCTTCTCGGTGGGAAACTCATATGGGAATACACAATGCGGAAGCGTAATGGTAAACGTGCTGTCAAAACTGTACACGGCTTCAGATCTATCCACACTTTGCAAGCGAGGGTTTTTGGCGTCCGTAAAGTACACAAACCAACCCTTGATTGATTTTTATTTTACTCTTTGTTCTTTGTTTCTGAGTATTTGCATCTATTTGTATATGACATAGGAATGAATTTTACATGTACATATATGTATATATTAGAATGATGTATCGAAAGTAGTAAATTTTGGAATTGAAGTAGTATCTTCAAATAATTAAATATGAAAAATAAATATAAATGTTATAACAATAATATTTTAAATATTTTATATATTTTAAATTTTTACATCATATTCTTATATTTTTCTATTAAAATCTCGTTTCTTTGTTAATTAATAAAATTATTAATATAAAAGTATTGAAATATCATACATTAAATAACATTCCAATAATTAAAAAAGTGTTTTTTTAAAAATTAATTTTAATGTAAGAATAGTTTTATCTAATTTAATAATATTTTTCAAGAATATTATCCAAGAATCATTTGATTAGAAATTGATTAAAAATCAAAAACATTTATCTAGCCAAATATTTGCTAGCATTGTAGTTAAATATTTTAAAAATAATTAAATTTTATAAATAAAATTCACATTGATGCAAAATATTAAATTAATATTATATTAATTTTAAAATATTAATAATGATATATTATAATATTATAATTAATTAATATTACAATTAATAATGAAAAAAGATTCATAGAATCACATAAGATTAAAATAACTAAACGTGAATTAAAAACATAAATATTTATTATTTTTAAAAAATGATCATTAATTACGAATATAACAATTACATAGTATTAATTATAAAAATAAGAAATACAGAAAATGTAACTATAAATTGATTGATAATGATACAAGTGAAATATCAAAAGAAATAAAATCAATTAAATAGCAAAAAATTAAAATTTGAATCAATAACACATTCTTTTAAAAAATTTTTATTTTATAAAATGCATAGAATAATTGATTTACTAAAATTTTGATATAGATAAAAAATACGAAAACTATAAGAGATTTACGATAATAATTATTTAAACTAAATTGAGAATAAAACAATTAATTGAGAATAAAACGATAATAATTTGAGAATAAAACAAATAATTCACAGAAGATATATTTTTAATGATTTGATTACATATTCTTAACTTCAAAATTCTTGAAAGATGGATCGAGAAGTATCAGAGATGCTTTATAAATCTCATGGATTTTCCACGGTAAAGATTACTATCCTTTGATCCAGGTAGGATATACAGCTAACAGGTCGTCTGATGCACTCTCTTTTAAAAATCATAGACCTCCTCTGAGATTGAATTTCAATTTCAATTTTAATAAACGTCAATTAATACGTTTTTCTCATAAAATATCGGAAAATAGTTTATCTTTAGAGCAGAATGAAAGCCAACAAAAAATAAAAAAAAAATCAAATAATATAAGATTGTCTTAAAGCATGATATTGTGATTTGAATGAAAAATTTTTATTCAATATATTTTTTGATATAATAATAATTATTATTATATATATATAATTATTATTAATTATAAATAAATATGTATATACATTAAATCATAAAAGTATATAGATTTCGACAATTAGACAACGACAATATTGCATCAAAGCAAATTTACACTATTTCGAATATCTGTTATAATATATGCTTTGTTGTTTATTCTTCTATTTATTGCTATAGAAATATAAGATTGAATTTATCTAAAATTTCTCTGTTATCAACAAAAAAATACATACAAGCATACAATTTAAAAAAAAATAAAGATAAAGCTTTGCACATCATACAAGTTTTGTATAAAAAATTTTCAAAATAAATAAAGATATTGTCCCATCTTGTATATTTTTAATTTATTTAATATTTAAATAAACTTTTATTCAATATAAAAGAAAAATTGCATATTTTGTATCTTCCAAAAGTTAATTTTCTTCTAAAAAATAATAATTTTTTAAATTTATGCTATTTTACTTTCTATCTTTTTCTCATATCTAACGTATCTACAAAATAATTCAAATTTTTACAATGAGAATAGATTCTTAAAACATTAGAAAATTCAGTTCTCAAAATCCAATATTAATGCAAACAATTTCAAATCTAAATTTTTATGAGTTAGCAAATATCCTTTTAAACTCATCAAATAACTTTCCTTCGAGAAATCCTCTCAAGCTACTAAACAATAGAATTGTATTTCCCCTATCGAGTTTCACCGCGAAAAGTGATTTCGATAAAAGAATTAATACATCGATTATCCCGACGGATAAGGGATTGTGCGCGATGTTTGCCATCTAAAAGGGAGGCGAAAGATTTCTATCTATCCGCATTGGTCCATTTGACGACTGGTTCGCCTCCGTTCGGATATTTGCTCCCGTAATCTTTTTATCCTTTTCCTCGTGTTCATGGTCTGTGAAATAGAGGAAAAGAAAAAGACGGAAGAGCACGGTATCCAACCAGCCAAAGAGCAATATCGTCCTTCAGACGACTGCTCATCTTCAGAGGGCATTAGTTCCTCCGTCGCCTTTGCAATCTCACTGTTCCATCCCTCTCTTTCTCATCCTTCCGCGCGCCATCTTCTTCCAACGTTTGCTCTTCCTCTCCGAGCGAAAGAGCATCCTCTGACTGCAAATTAGTCCGAGATCTCGAGAAAGAAGAATCATGTGTCTTCTTTTAGCGAGCGTACACGCAACTCGTTGCAACATCATCCCTCAGCTTTGCTCCATGACCCCTCTAACACAGTTATGCCAGAGCGTCGTAAATAAACCGCGCACGTAGCACCTCCTTGCCAGAAGCATAGCAACAGTTTGTAGCTGTATGAATCGGGCGATGCGGTTTGTTTTGTTGGCCTACTTTCTTACACGGTGGTTGCCACTCTCCTTTGAAGGTTCGATCGAAAGTGGCTGCATCTTTCTTGGTCCGAGGTCAATACGACTCGTTGAACCTTGCCAAGGAACATTGATCCCGATTCTTGGAATGGCCAGTGAAAGTGAGGAAGAAGTGAGCAAGATGATACCGCGATCACGCATCAAATGACAAACGTTCCGCGTCGACTTTTACTTGGAGCTTCTTTAATTAAAAGATATACATTTTACATAGAGAAGAAAGAATAAAAGAATTTATTATTGTAAAATTATAGTTTGTTGAAAACGAAAGTGAAATTGAATATATAAAAACATGAACAAAATAGAAATAGAAAAGAAATAACAGATTATGCTAGCTAAGAAGAATAAAGAAATATAGTTGATTTATTGAAAAATATTATTTTAAATATTGTTTATTAAAAGCGAAATTGTTTGAAAAATCATATTATTTAAAATAAAATTATTAGTTAATAGAACAAAGACAAAATATTATTAAAATAATAGGAATATATATTAAATGACATGTAAAATTTATTAAATAAGATTCGTTCAAATTGTTTGAAGAAATATTTGCATAACGATCTTTTATTATCTGGTTTGATTTTTTATTGTTTTCGATTTCAAAAAAATTCGAAAAAATATTGAGATATTATATTTATATTATTGCATTATATATATTATTAATTTATATTATACAAATGATATTGTAATCAAATTAACTTTTTTACAATAAAAATAAAAATTTGGAAAGATGGAAAGTCAAAGGCAATGAAAATTTTATCTGAAATTCATATATGTTCATATATAAATTTATAATTATTCCAGTATAAGATTAAAAATATAGAAAAGAAATGGTAAACTATATTAATTAGTAGAACAAAGAAAAATATTAATATGATAATAATAAAATAAAAATGTTAATAACTTATTTGTTATAAAAATTTTCCTAAATATGCTCATTCATAAAAGTTTTTATATATTATGAAAAAGATTATTCTTTGAGATTCAAACTGATCCATAAAATCAATATTCTACAGAAGCTGTATGCTACATAATTTTCACATGATCGATTTGCATGTAATATAATTATTTAAATCAAATTTATATAGAACATTACATTATGTTTGTAAGTTCAGTTTTTTCATATCATTTTATATATTAATTTTGTGAATAAGACGAAGCATGTGTATTTTGTTATATAATGATATGATAATAATTTTTTAATATATACAAAAATAATAAATTAACTATTTTGACATAGAATATAAATACTTATTTTACAATATTGTATTTATAAATATATTTATTTCAATAAAAATTCTATATGATCTTTTTATATGTTATAAACTATATATTCTATATGTGTATATTCAATATATCTATATAACAAATATAATAAAAATATCATAAAGATTATCAAAAATGAAGTGCTAAGTTCAATACACTTGTAAACTATAATTTTTTAAAATTGTTTGAAGAAAAGATTACTCAGAAAGTATTTTGCAAGATTTATGAAAAATAACATTTACTCGCTATATAAAGTTTCAAGCAAAGACCATTGCCATATTATACATGGTGAAATATTATTATTCTTTGTAGACGAAATGTACGTTTTCGGTGTTGTTATTTTTAGCGGCAACGAGAGATGCAAAATAATTTTTAGTACATAAAATATAAAGTTTTCTGTCGCAGTACGAATCTGCTACATCTTTTGTAAGAAACTTAGCGCTTGTGATAAATGAATTTGCCTGCAAAGTATATAACCGTCTAATGCGTTAATTAAAAAACTTTTCTCGACTTTTACAACTCGTTACAGCGATATCATTCTTTTGAAATTATTATAACGAAAAGACTTTAACGCAAGCTTCAACAAAAAAAACTGTTACGTTAATCTATTTTTTTTTTTCGTTTATTTTGTTTTGTTTTTTCTTCTTTTTTAAAAAATATTTTTATCAAAAAATTTTGTGTAAATTCATTTCATTTTTTATAAATTTTTTAATCAAATATATGAAAAGAGAAATTTAATGATACATTTTTATGCGAAAATTTCAATTAAATTAAATTAGGTTACATTAAATTAATTTAGATTAAATAATGATATTCGAACATTGAAGATATACCAAAGTCGAATAACATCGAGATTGATTAAGGCTTGTTGTTGTAAGAGATGAATTTTTAAATAAAAATTTAAAAATATATATATCCATAAGAATAGATTATCTTAATGATTGAAAAAGTAATCAAATTGCAATGGAACAGATCCATTTCAGCAATTATTACCATCAAAGAATAATTTTCCTATGTAAATCTAAAATATATTTTGAAATATAATAAAAAAAAATTATTTTTTGCAGTTTCTGTAA
Organism: Apis laboriosa; assembly: GCF_014066325.1. NCBI lineage: Eukaryota > Metazoa > Arthropoda > Insecta > Hymenoptera > Apidae > Apis > Apis laboriosa. The sequence goes on along the minus strand of NW_025222966.1, from coordinate 1,652,765 downwards.
AACTATTAAAATGTCAAACTAACATATTTACACTTCTCTGATTGATGTTCTACGAATGAATAATATTTTGTTTATAAAGATCGTAAAATGATTATACTGCCAGATACTCGTTTAAAATTTATATCGACGAATCGCTTATATGAATGGTCTTGAATATTTCATTCCCGCGTTTTCAATTATATCGTTTTATTGTTCTATCGCTCTCGTTGCGATCGATTTCGAATTATGCTAATAAATTCTCTTGCAACTTAACTCCCGGAAGAACTAATTAAAACTTTTCTAATTCCTCCCACTTCTAATTACGGGAAAATCGCGACTGAACATTTACGACGATTTCAGATTGAAACTGTAAATTCATTCGTCGGATTATTGATTCAACAGTCAGGAAACTTACTGAATGATCTGCCCTGAAAACGTTCCCATTTAGCTTGAAATTAGTTCACACAATTTCATGAGAGTTAATTACGATATCTGTAAATGAATATCTTTTGACTGAATTAATTGCGACTGAATAATTACAATCTGCAAGATTTTTTATATTATTCAATATTAAATAATTATTGGATTAATTTAATTCTAATCCAATTAATCCAAATAATTTGTCTAAAAAGAAATTAAATAAATATAAAGAGGAGATAATATAATATATATTCTAAATTATAATGAATCTTTAAAAAATTATGATGAACATTTTAATAATTATCGAAAAATGTGAAATATGGAATCGTAATAGAACTCAACTTATTAAAGTTGTTCCGGCTATGATATAGAATTTCTATTAAATTAAAATACATATTTGAAATAGTTTAAAATAAATTTAATTTAATTTTGATAAGTTAATTTTAGGTAAATAAAAGTTTTGATAGGAAATTAGCAATTTAAAATGTAATAGCAATTTAAATGTATTAACAATTTAAATTTTTCAATTTAAAATGTAATATTTACAATAAATTTTTATGTAAATAAATAATATGATAAAAATATTAATACAAAAAATCTGTACAAAATCGTATATATATATAAATTGAATTTTTATTTAAATTAACAATAAAAATCTTCTTTCACGATTTTGGTTCATAAAGTAGATAAAATCGCATACATTAAATGATATTATTCTTTTACTTAATTAGAATAGTAACATTGAAAATGATCGAATTTTTATGATCTCTAATCGAGGGGAGATTAATTTTTTATTCATTACAATTTATGTTTTAGTGTACAATTTTTACAATTTATGCTTTAGTATATAAAAATATAACACTATGTAAATGTAACATAAATGATTGTTAGAATTTTATTTCATACAATCATGATCCATTATTTAAAATTAAATAAAAAGATAAAAATAATCGGCAATAATTTCCGAAATAAATATAAATAAATATTGTTAATATCTGAATATAAATAAATATTGTTATTTTTACAAATTATGCAAATTTTCCATCAATTATTAAAATATTATAATATAGTTTTAAATACAACCGAAAATAAAATAAAAAATTAAAATACATGAAAATATAATAAATTTAAATATAATATACTGGAACTTAAATACATATTTTGTAACAAATGATTATTGATAAAAACATAATGAATATAACATAAAATAATTGTCAAATGATGAATTAATTAAAAAAATAAATATGATTTTATTTTAATATAAACATTTTTCTTTTATTATTTTTTTAAATTTTTATCATTTTAACATTTTAGCATTTTAACAAAATCCTACATGAGACATATACATATTTACAAATATAAAATTTTATTCTTATTCATATAAAAATATGAGACATACATATATATATATATATATATAACTATTCTTATTTAATATTATTTAACATTACTTTTTTTATCCACATTATCTTCTATAATTATCTCTGAACGCAGACAAACTTTTTGAAACATTATCTCCCCAACCTCCGTCCTTCATTTAAGATCAACAATGCTACAATCGTACCTCTCGCCAATCAAACTTTCCGTTTAACTTACATTTGCCATTGAACACAACAAAGGCGTGTCTACAATGATCAGACATTCCCCTCCGATCAGTTATTTTATCCGAAAGTTGATTGAATAGCTGCCGTGCCAACAAGATACTTAAAACGGTTTCCATCTAACTGGTCTCGATGCCATTGTATATCTAACGTCTAATTGTAAATGAGAATGCGCTACCTATTCATGCTCTTCGTTCAATTGTTTGCAACACATTAATGAATCCTGTTATGTACTGTTCGCTTATCGAATCATGTGTTCTATACCTTTACTATGATCATATGGTTGATCGAAATATTTGAGTAGATGTGATGACATCCATAAATAATATCAATGTGTTCAATACAAAAATACAGTTTTTACTCGTTTCAATGAAATTTGGCAAGATGATAATTTTATATTTACAATAAACTAAATAAAATTATAATCATTAACTAATCTTGAAAAAGTTACATAAGGTTGGTACTACATAAAGTTGAAAAATTTGTTAAATCAAATACATTATCATGAAATTGTCAAATTATTATAAATATTATATATATTATTATTTCATGTTATTTTTTTATTCCAAGTTTAAAGTGAAATTTTTTTTTATTATTATGTGTAAAATATTATAATTGTAAAAAGTGTAGATTATTTATATATATTAATTATTTTAATTATTATTAAGAAAAATAATATCTTATTATGCTAAACGATTTTTACGATTTTTTTCAAATTTTATATATACATTTTTAATTATAATTATAATTGAAGATTTTTTAAAAAATTTATAAAATGGCGAATTGAATAAATTATGTCAAAAGTTCTAATTTTATTTTTTTTAATAATATATAATTATTAATAATTATTTCAAATTTTAAATTGTTATATTTTTCGAAAATATTTCTATTTCTAAAATATATGAATTTATTATGTAATTTTGAAAGTAACATTTTGAAACTATACTAAACTTAATAACTATACAAATCATTTTTATTTTATAAAAATTATATTTTATTATATTTATTATATTTTATTATATTTATTATATTTTATTATATTTTATTATATTTTATTATTTTATTATATTTTTTAAAAATCGCAATATATAAAAAAAATATATTTATACATATTTATAAATAAAATTTCAGTCAAATTTTGTAATAATTTTACTTTTATTAGAACATAAATTGATACTTTTATTGATTCTTATATAAAATAATTTGGAATAAGTGTATAATATTTTTATTATAATATATTTATTATATATACATATAATTTTATATATATATATATATATAATTTATTATATATATATATATTATAATTTATTTATTATAATATGATTTTATTATAATATTATATATTTTTATTATAATATGAATGTAAAATTCTTTATTATTATTATAAATCTATTACTGTTAGTAATTTTTTTATTTTTTTGCTTTTTAAAACTATTAATATAATAAGTTTAATTCTATTTCATTTTCTTCAGTTTACAAAACAAATTATTATGTACTCCAAAGTGATAATCACTGATTAAACTTAATTCGCTCTAACATTACTTTCATTATAAAAATTTTAAATTTTAAATAAGTAAATATATGGTACGAGCATCATATATCTATATATGGACGTAAAGAAAAACTGACGAATAAAGTTGCCAAAAAACAACGAACTATATATAATTAAAGAAAAAAACACTGCACCTACCTCAACTGTTTCTGTATTAAATTTTAGAAAAACATTCATATGTATGTAACAATTTTATTTATATTTATTATAAAACCTAACCTCTCTTCGTCAAATTTTATCGAAACAGATGAGAGCCATATTCTAAGACGCTTCTTATGAAAGCCTCGAAATAGAGAAATAGCTTAGTCAGCTTGCAACACGGCCAATTGTGCGTTACGCAGTAGATATGGGCAAAAGAGGGGTTGCCTAGCTGTTTTAACGCCGCCAATTCGCGTGGCTTGACTACACGCATGCGATCTCCCTCTCCGTAGCGTCATTTCCGGCTGACACCGGTATTGTGCAGACTACATTGTCCCCGCATGTATTCAATGAGATGGCCCGCGGCAACTAACCGTCAGAAGGGGAGGGGAGGGCAAGGAAGTGGGGACAGAGAACAGCCAGAGAAACTGCGAGCAGCAGAGATGCCGCTCTCTACCGGTTGTCTCGACTCACTCGTAAGCGAACGAGCTTCCTTGGAACAATGAATTGTTCTGGAAGATGTCATTGTCCGATCGCTCGCGGGTCCTGTCACGTTTCGCATAGTAAACTCTTCTCTTATGGCCCTCCTCCTCATCACCCGTTCAAATCGCTGCCCGATGTGCAATGTCTTCTTAATTTCCCGTTTATTGATCGGCAACACAACAGGGCAGATCGAATAACGAGAACTTTGTCAGTTTACAAATTTCCAGGAATTTATATCTGGTTTCATTGTAGATATATTTGATATAGCTTTTAATGTATGGGATGAATATTGAAAAGAGTAGATGGGTTTTTGTTATGGGACTTTGAGGGATATTAAAATCATTTGATATTAAAATATAGTATATAAGTAATATATATTAAAATATATAATATAGAATATATAATATATTGTATATACATATACAAGACATATACAATAGACATATAAGTGGATATAGGTATAAATGTATATATAACTACGAATATATTTGGAAATTTAATTTTGAAGTTCAAAATAAATATAAAAATCTTGGAAAGATTTATTTATTAAATTTTAAAGAATTTAAATTTACGTTAAATAAAATAAAAAAATGCGATAGTATGTAACAAATTTTAATTGCTTATAATCTAACGCTTTTGTGGGAAACTGATTATAGTTTTTTATAAAAAAAAGTTTTTTTTCATTTTTATAAAAATGAGAAATAAATCTATATTTAATTAATCAATCTTTTATTTCTAAATTCAAATCAATAACATTCGTAAAAGAATTAAATTGATTCGCTAACATAATGATTGGATCTGCTATATATGCAAAAAAAAGTTAAAACGACTTAAAAATCAAAAATAAAATCAATAAGTAAAAATCAATAAATAAACTTTAACCAAAGCCTTAACATTTTTGTATACAACTTTTGTGTTTAATTGTGATACTCTACAATTAATTTCATGAATATATTAATATTTTCTATATAGAAAAAATTATTCTTTTCATGCCATATTTTATCCTAATCAAAAATTAATGAAATATTCATTTATTAATAAATTTTTATGAATATCTTAAAAAATATTCTATTATTTTTTATTAGAAAAATATTTTATGCAAAAATCATTTTTTTTTTTTTAATTGAACATATCAAGTACATACAAATTCAGAGAGAATTTACATATTCGCTTTTATGCTTCAAATGATAACTCGGGGAAGCTGAAAACGATCCGGTAGGGTAACTTTTATTTCCGATTTCACAATTATACTCCGTACGATATATAGGGTTGCCTCTCGTGCCTCAATGTTCACGGCTCTTATCGCGGCAAAAGATTCAATGCGCGGTAAGTTCGACGAGATGATTTCATTGCGGGTATGGTCAATATGGTCTGTTACACAGAGTGAATAGTCTCGATTATATCAATGGTTGGCGTAAAATTCGAACCACCACGATAACGATGAGTTTTTATTTGCTACCATCGAGAAATCTCGAAAGGATGAGTATTAATACGTGAATAACGAATCGAACGCCGTTTATATTTTAATACAGAGAAATATTTCAATGTTTGAAACAAGGAAGCATATAGCCGACACGAAATTGCGTTTATATGGAAACACTTTATCTATGCCGATAACATCAACGAATTCCATAGGAAATTTCCAATGAAATTTCCAGCAAATTTTCATGATTTTCCATTATTTAATGAAACATATTTTAATAAAACACACTCTTTGAATATTTAGAGTATTTTTAGAATCGAATGATAAATAATATCGATAATTTTTATTGAGATTTTGAAGAAAATCTATATAAAAATATATAAAAATTCATTAAATGTCGATAGAAATTCATCTTTATTAGTTTTTTTTTTAATTTTTAATAAATAGATTGTTTACGAACTAAAAAAATAATAAATAATATATGAACAGAAAACAAAACGCCAAGAAAAACAAGAAAAAGAAAAAAATATTGAAAAATGCATTAATTTATTAACATTGAAAGATTTGTTATTAAAAGCAACCAATTACAATACTTAATCGAAAACAAACAGCGTTACATCAATCTAAAAAAAAAAAAAAAGAAAAAGAAAATAAACAAACAGATTTTCCATGATATAATTCTGAAGTATTTTTTGTTTTTTTTAGTAAATCACAAATCACTAATCCTGTTGGTAATTTAGTTAGTGCATTCTTTATTATAGTAATCTGTTCTGAATATATATAATTATATATGCATATTAAATTCAAATTTTATTTTTAAAAGTTAGTAAAGAAAATTTTTATTTTTTAATTTTATATAAGATAAATTTAAATAATAATAAGCATATACATTCAATTTAAAATGATGAAGAAAACATACAAGAAGAAATATTTAGTATACATTTACAATAGAACAAAACAAACAAAAATGATCCAAAAAAAATTATTATATGGAAAATATTTTAAAAAACCAATAAAAAATCCGAACATAAATAAATAATCGATCAACAAACAATTCATAACAAGATTAATTCTTTTATTGCTAGAAATACAAGAATTCATTTAAGTAACATAGAATAATATAACAGCCATAAAACTCAAAAACTACATAATTAAAAAAACTTAAATACATAGAGAATATCATCAAAGAAATAATATATAACAGAAAAATATTAGCTGAAACAAAAAACAAGAAAACATAATACAGCAACAAAGATTATATATCAAGAACTCACATTCTCAAACGTCTTCAGTCAGGCATACATACGTATTTAAATAGACAAAAAACTATTATATTCAAAACAGCAGTTACTATTAGTACAATAGTCACTATTACAGCAATGAAAGAAAATGTGACCTAATAAGGAATCCTTCATTAAACCACAAATATGTTTTAAAATTATATAATAAGAATAATAACATAATAAAAATTTCAAATGTACTTACTGAATTTCGATAAAATTAAAATCTATCTAAAAATATTCAAATCTATATGTTATTATACTATATTCGTGTGCTTAAAATAAAATCAGCCAAATATATTCACAACAACTACATACTTTTCAAATACACCCAATTGTAATTAAAATTTCTCTTATGCACGTAAGCAAAGGGTATGTCTTTTAATACAGTCTGATACTCGTTCAGACATATGCGTTTGAAATGGTAGGGATTCAAATACCAGGAGAAGCGGCAGACAGTAATATTCCATTTTCGTCGACGGAGCGAGTCCGCGAATTAGCACGACGTTATACTACAGGCAAGTGCTTGACTCGATGGGAAGTAATATTGTCCGAGGTCCTGTTTCAACCACTTTAGTTCCTTTAAACAACGGGCTCCACGCCAAAACTGCCAACCCTATCCGGGCCGATTCGACTCTGAGATTTCCGAGGAGTTCTGTATTCGCGTCACGGAGTACGGTTAAATCCAAAGATACGTGGAATATGGGATAGGGAAAATGAATTCGCATAGTGTATTCTTTGCCTGGAACACGGATGCTTATGGCTACTAATGAATTTTTACTATTCGAGACGTTCTTTTCGTATTTTGCACATATATTTTTCTATTCTATTATTTTTATAATAAAATACATGCAAATCAATATATAAGGTGTATATTATTGATTAATCATGAGATTTTTCACGATGAGTGAAATAGTGATTTATTATGGACATAAAAATATTATACACGGGAATTTATTGAAGTTCATTTGTAAAAGGAAGTAATTTTCAATGCAATAAAATAATATTAATGCAAATATTCTTAATAGTAATGGAATACTTATTTATTTATCCATTTATGGAAGAAAAAGTCCTTTAATACATTAAATACACAAATGTAAAAGAAAGAAAAATAATATATAAAATTGTGAATTAATATTTATAAGATTAATGTATCTTAAATATTACGATTATTTCAATTAAAAAGCGAATTACAAATATATTTAATTATAAATATATCTCTTTAATTGGACCGAATTTATATGGTAATCTATATAATTTATGTAGTGTAAAATAATGTAGTATAATATATTAAAATTATAAATATTGGATATAAATTATATAATATAAAAATAAGCATGAAAATTTCAATCAATTCATTAATAATAAAAATAATTGAAATGATATTCTGAATAATATTTTATGTTAATTCTAATATAAAAAAAAAATAAAAATAAAGACTACAAAATATAAAAAACTTGTTTAGTATTTCTTCGATTATTTCAGTTTCAAAATTATCTCGATGTTCAAATAATAACTCAGCTGCTCAACTAAGTGCAGATCTCAGTCGATAAAAACTGACATGATGCAAATTGAACCTGCATGTCCTACATAAATCATCCTTATCTTTCCATCCATAATAAATCGTATTATCTTTGATTTTATTCTAAATATAAGGATAGAAATCAACATTTTGTACTACATTTTACATTTTAATTATAAATAACAAATAACAAATTATAAATGTGAATTGAAATATGTATAAGATATTTTTCTTTTATTTGCTAAAATGCTCGAATAGAAATCTGGTGGCTATTCAAGAAATTCATTTCAAGAAATTACATAATTCGAGATACTTTATTATTTGAAACAATGTAGTCTGACCAACCATTAGCATAAACCCAGGAACGAAGCATTATAAAAGTACAAGGAAAAAGCAAAAGAGAATTGATATTGCCTTAATGTATTTACTTTTTGTATAATGATTACTTGCCTTTCACTAATGTTTTTCTCTATACGTATATAACAATTCATCGTTATTTTTTACCATTTGTATCCATGTATTTTTCTTCATTGTTTTCGCACGTTCATTCATTGTTAGTAATGTAGCAATCCTTTTTTATGCTTAATGAGCTCGTTTCATGATAACATTATCTTAATGAAATCAGATAAATTAAATGTAAAGAAACAAATTGTAATATAGCGGTCATAATATAAAGAAAATATTTCATTTTTCATTTCCTATTTAACAGTAAATCGCGTTAAACTATAGTAACAAAATACAGAAATCTGTTTCACAATTTCGCAATTTCTCTGTTATATTTTATCAAAATAAGCTTAAATTAAATAATCTAAAATCAATGTTATTCCATATATTACGTGCAATTTACATAATAGTTGAATAATTGATAAATTAAGTAATATGAATGGACATCACGAATCAAATACTGTGCAAATAACTTGTATCCATATTCTCCATGGAGAATTATACACCTCACGAATAGTAAACTCTTAGTTGTGTTTCTATCAACAAATTAACACGATATGTAATGTTTGCTGCAAACACATCAATATATGTAATAATTTGATCGATGCAAATTCACATCAATTTTAAAATAATTTTAGTTACTTTTAAATAGATTCAAACCTTATCATTTCTGAGACAAATTTATAATCATTATTAATACGTAATATAAAATATTTGTTAATATATTATAAATTACTAAACAATGCAAAAACATTAACATCTCTTTTAAAATTACATTTGAAAGAGAATGAATTAAAGGAATATTATTGCCAATTGTCTATGATAAAATAATATTCTTTTGAATTAATCTCTTATCTGATTTGTGTAAAAATATAATGAGCAATTACACATTTACTTTTCTATTCGAAAAAAATTATTAAAAAATGATAAATAATTTAAATGCAATATTTAAATAGAATATTTTATTATCTTTATATTTACATATAATTTGATAATTTTAACTACTTATCAGTTTTTTAAAATATTTTATATATTTATATATTATTTATATAAATAATATTATTTATATATTTATTATATATTTCATACAAATAATTTATATCAATAGTATTTATATCAATAAATATTAAATTTATACATTAAAATTAAATTGTATAAGCTTTCAATTTTATAGAAGTGAGTTTCATATTATTTATATATTTCATGAAATTTATTTCTATAAAATATGAAAAAAAAAGATATATTGAATACAATAATAAATCAAATACATTTATCCAACTTCGATTTGTACTGTGAATTATATTTTCATAATAATTTACTTTATTTTATTTTTCATTATTTCATTAAAAAAAAAATTATGAATTGGCCATTTTAATATAAGTAAAAATGCCATTGAATCTTTTTATACGTACTTTTCAAGATCTTTGCTCTTCATAGATTTGAAATCATTGTAATTATATATATATCTCGTATTAATTAATTGTCTCAAAGCACATTTCCATGAAATATCAATGTTGAAAAACCATTTATAATATAAAATAATGTTATACAAGTTGATATCAATACAATATCCTCTATAAATAAATAAAGAAATTAATAATTATTTAATAATACTATTCCAAAGATATTTTTTTATTATGTTACATTTTTTTGTCAGTTTCTTTCTGTGAGTATATTTATAAAAAGTAAATGAATGTTTAAAATTAACTATATAAAATTGGAAATGAAAATGCAACTTAATCTCTCGATTAAAGAATATTATATTCAAACATTATTACATTAACTTATAACACTCTTTATTATGTAATATATTAACATTGCATTTTTATTATATTATATCAAATTATTATTTGGATACACATTGTTATATACATTGATAAAATAGTATATAAGAATTTATGAATATAATATATATACGACATAACCACTTAAGGAGTTAATTTATAAAAAGTTCTAGAAAAGTGGATAGACCGTCCATGAAACTTTTAACATTTTGCGGATCGAAAATAAGTTTTCTTTGGTTCTCTGAGACCATTCTCTCTCTGTTATCCGTCGAAAGAGCAACTAAAAGCGATGAAAAATTGACTCCACTCGTTGAGTCAAGGCAAAGTTGCTGGAACTTCCGGCGACTTTCCATTTTCTCGTTAAAAAAAAAATTCTCAGGGATAAGAATGAGATAACAGAATCCAGAAAAGAAGGACAAAAATCTACAGAGAGAGAAACTTAGCGTGTTTCAGTTCGACAAGCAGAAGAGAGAAGTTTTGGCTCGTTAGTAGTTAGAAAAGTCGATAGAAATCTCGAAAGCATTAAATTTTTCCTGGATTTTTTTTTATTCAAACGTTCCATTCCCATTAACATTTTTGAAATTACATATTCAAATTATACGAACGAAATAGGAATATTCTAAATTATTAATGCTATTATTAATGCTATTATTATTAATGCTATTAATATCAGAGAAAAAGTGAATAGACATCGCAAGTAAAATATTCGAACGAAAATGATATCGAAAATCGTTGAGTAATTTTCAATCTTTCGTTAATGTGAAACTAATTTATATCTATACAAGATCGATCAAAAGATTATTCAGGTTGTACGATATCGATATTAAAGAGATTATCATTCAACGATTTTCAGTTCTCAAAATTTTCAACTAGTCATCATTCACAAAGGTTGTTGTTTATTAGAGAAAAATAAATGTAATCGTGAAAGCTAGAGGGCGCACTCGTGGTTATTTTATTTCGATTATCTGCAACGATTCAGTGCAAATCGTATAATTTCATCGGAATCGAAAATCGATAACATGGATGTATATTAGACTGAACATTGGCGTGATTAATTATTCCCAAAAGTGTATAAACATGGTGCATTAGAATGAAATTTTCAAGCAGCAAATATATTTATGTTGATATCATGGCAAAATATGTTTCTTGTAATTGATTTTACCTATCTATTATTTTTAAAAAAATTAATCTATTTGAATTATTCCAATTATTTCCATTATTTAACAAAAAATTCAATTCGATATCTGTGATTTTAAAGAAAATATTTGTAGCATGAAACCTATGAAACCTATTTGCTTTCTGTTTCTATCATTATATTTACAATTTTCTGAATATTAAATAGCATATTATATCGAGTATAATATTAATTCATTCTTTTAAAAATTTTTTACAAATATTTCCTAATTTGAAAATATCTTCTATACTTTTTTAAACTTAATAATTTAAATTATCCCAAAGCTTTTCTATAAAGTTTAAATCGATAAATCAGAGTAACCATATTTATATTAAAACTTTTGCATGGTGTACACTTAAAGTGTATAAGTGATAAAGTCCTTCTATTTTTTTCAGACGCATTCTGCGTATATCCACGAAATTCCACATTTAGATCAAGTAACATTTTACGCAACAACGTAACAGATAACTTTTTCTCAATTTCGTTTATTGCGTACCGACCGTTATCTATCGTATAGTTTACCTGCAAGGGGATTTTATTAAACCTCGTCCGGTAGTGGTACACTCCCATACTATCTCTCTGATATCGCGTCGCTACGTGCATACCTTTCTTTGAGATGAACATCATCCTCGAGGCAAGCACCGGTAAAAGTCCAAGCAGGCAGGACTAAAAGAGGTCGACAACCCTGCCTTCGATAATTACCGTGGGTGGCGTGGGCGAAGCTCTTTCTCTCTCTCTTCCCTCCTCCTCCCCTGTTTCATCCTTTCTCTCCACCCTCTCTTCTAGCCTTCTCTTCATAACCTCCTATCCCCCCCTTCCTCTCTTTTTTCATTGCTCTTTTCTCTTCTCTATCTTTCTCCATCTCTTCGTCACTCTTTCTTTTTCCACTACCCCTCTTCGAGCTCTCTCCTTCCCTTTCACGCCCAAGCTTTTGCGCCTCGATTGCGACGAATCGATGGAGCGGTCCAATAAAAATATATCCGCGATATAGCATATATAGACGTATTAATTTGAAAATGGATTGGTTTATCGCTAACTTTTTGGTTAACCAGTGCATGATCCTGATAATGGGTAACGCGAGTGAATGGGCGTTTCTTCGAATGAAAGATATGCGAAGGAGAGGAAAGAGAGAGAGAGAGAGAGAGAGAGAAAGAGGAAAAGAGGGAAAGAGGGAAAGAAAGTAACAAAAAGAAAGAAAAAAGGAAGATTATTGTAGAAGTAACCATGAACAGAAAGGGATTGTCGATGGTAGCAATACGGTGGTGAAGAGAACATGCGACATTCTTTGACGTCCAAAAGTAGACGTTTACCGGCATCGCAAGAATTCCAGCGCAGACATGGTTTGTATTCAGTCTGTGAAATATATCGTGACTTATGGAAGAAGAAACGAGAAGTGGCGAGAAGGTAGATTGGAAGAATGAATGTGATCATTGGAAAAGGAACGCGAAGAGGGATAATGTATAAAAATATCTTTTTGAACGAGGCTGAAATAATTCCCAGTTTCCGATAAAAATCGCGGTTCCGTTAACCGGCGTGGATTTAAACATCCTGAGAATTATTTTTCACGATAAAACTTTCCATGATATTGTCTTATGAATGTCTGATATATTTTGAATATCCGATTTATTGTAATAAATGGTGGAATACAAGAGTTTCTAATATAGAGGAAGAAGTGTAGCTCAATCAAATAATGTTTCAAATGGCAAAATGTCCGAAATATTTTAATATTTTCGTTTGCAGATCAAAATTTTGACAATGTTTGATAATATAAATGGGTTAGATATACATTGATTTGAACGTAAATATTTTTTTATCATATTTTTCACTTTTCTATCATTTTTCTCTATCACTTCCTGCTTAGAATCCTCTTTTTTTAATAATTATGTATCTTTGTGATTTTATTTGAAATTCATATTTGAAAATATTCAAAATGATAATTAAAATAATTGATTACTTTTACAAAATTGATTTAGTCAAATTATAAAAACATAAAATTAATTAAAAAAATCTCCATATACATGGAGATACATGAGTTTAATAAAATTTAATAAATTGTGTTATCAAAATAATAATTCTGTTTTATATGAAACATTGTGAATATTTAGTTCATATGGATTATATATGAAGCAATATTTTACTAGTGGAATATCACTTTAAGAAAATAAAATCAACCCTTAAATTTTTAGATTTTGTTTATTTTTTTTAATTATAATTTTAAAAT
>NW_025222966.1:1609120-1638660 GCF_014066325.1 Apis laboriosa | reverse complement strand
TATATATATATATATATATATTCTTCTAATTTATCACATTTTCAAAGCTTCGTTCTAACATGAATTGCATTTACCTATGTAGCGTGTAAATATTTTACATCCATCAGTGCTACAAAGTACACATTTGTCTGGAATCGTTATATTTAGGTGGAACGTTAAGTGTAATTACTCGCAGGGGTATGTGTGTCTAACAATATTTACCATCTTAATGCTCTGTAAATAAAACGAATCCATAGATATATATATAAACGCTCATTTGTTCAATTTATATCATCCACGATAAAGTTATGAAATTCATTTCACGCTCTTACCATTCGCTTTGAGGTAAGAAAAGCCGGAGGGATTGTGAACACGCTAATTGCGATTCGCCAAAGGCTGTTTGAAACGGTTTACTGTTCCAATTATTGCGCTGCGAAAGCTTGCTCAATTTCGAAACTAACGGATAGCATTGCACGTAAAACAAATAGATCGTATCAGTCTCTTTATATAATCACTGATTATGAAATTTAGCAATCTCAAAATTATTATTCTGAATCTTAATTATAGATTGAACACATTTTAATCGTACGTTTAACTTCGTGTTTTTATTAATTATATCGGTGCTTTAAGTTTTGTGTTATACATGTGGTTGAAATATTCAGCGGAAATAAATATTTTAATAATGATCAGGAAGTAATAATCATACAAATGATATAATTATACATATTTAATGTAATTTAATATTGTAAATATCATAAAATATTTACGCATCATACAAATGCGATAATTTTCAATTTATAAGACAAAATAATCAATTATGAATATTTTTAAATAATTATTTTTTAATTTATATTAAAAATATTAAATTTTTAATTCGGAAAAGTTCATAAGTTTTAAAATTGATCTGAATTCATCTAATAATAAATTTAACTCCATTTTCTTATTGTTTTTTTATTAATAATTAATACTTAATTTTTCAAAAATTAATTTCATAATTTTATATCAAAAAGAATGGAATATAAATAAAAAAATAAAATACAAGAATTTGTATTTATTTAAATCTTTCTAATTTATTTTATAATAATTATTATAATTATAATTATAATAATTAAATAATAATATTATTTAAATAACTATAATAATATTATAGATTATTATTATTATATATATATATATAACTATAATAAAATATTTATTATAATTATAATATATAATTATAATATAATATAATATTATTATATTATATTATATTATATTATTATAGTTTCTAAGCTTTTATGGTCATTTAAAATAATCTCTTTTATATAAAAACATACTGATATAATATAAGGAAAATTCTTTTTCATATTTCTTTTTCATTTCTTGCAAAAGTTTATGATTACTATTACTCTATGCATCATCCATCACAAAATAAGAAATTTTCTTAATACGTACATTGCATTATTAGTTTCAAATATTTTAATTTGATTATTTAATATAATTAATATAATTAATTATTAAATTTTAAGAAATATTTATATAGAGAGAGTTTAATCTTCAATTTATATAAGTTTAATTACTAGATTTTGAAAAGTTTAATTAAAAAATATCTATAAAAAATTTCACATAAAAATGTCAAACAATTTTGTCTAAAAGACAAACAAATGAATATAATTAATGATGATTAGAATAATATATTTTCATATTCCAATTTCTAAATATTGAAATAATAATATTTCATATTCAACAAAAAGTTTTTATCTTTCACAATCTCATATTCTAGATAACGAGTCAAAGAGAAAAGCGAGTGCAAATTGATAGGCACGTTGACCTATATTACGGTAATTCGAAGTGGCTCGAAAGCACTTTTCCAATGGAAGGAATGAAGAGTAACAATCAACAACTAATACGTGTCGAAAACTATAATTCCTGAAAAGTTCTTAACAATATTATATTCTCTATTAAATTAACAATTCTGAAGTCTTCATATCCTTTGACATCAAAAACAAACGATTTTTCGTATTTCTTTTCTTTCTATCATATAAAATTTAAACAATTCATTTTTAATATTAATATCAATATTATATTTATGATATCCTCAATTCATAAGATTGTATTTTTTGATAAATTTTAACATCTATTTAGCATCTATCTATTAAAAAGATAATAGAAATTATAATACTAGAAATTGAATCATAAATCAAAATATTTTTATTTTAAGATTTAAAATTTTCTTGAGGATTTTAAATTTATCTAAACAATCATTTTAAATCATAATTTAATTTAGAAAAAAATATCAAAGAAGAAAAGCGAATGATTCTAAAAATTCTATATTTAAAATCACGTTTTTTAAATTAATTGTATTTTAATACTATTGTATTTAAAAAAAAAACGAATTTTTTAAATGTAGTTATTTTTTTAATTTTATTGATGCCTTTCTTTTAACTTTTTTCTGTAACTATATTATTTATAACAGAATTATAAATAATTTCGTAATCTATTTTATATTTATACATATTTTAAAAAATTCAAAATGCATAATTATTTATTCTTGAACTCATAGAAAGCAGATATGAAAACATATATTTATTATTACACATAATATAATAAATCCAAAGCTTATTATTAGATGATATTATTAATTAAGGGATCTAAAATAATAAAAAATAATTAAAAATCAAATAGTGCTATTTATACTATTTTATCTATTTTATATTTGAAACATGCTATTTATACTATTTTATATTAATTTATAATCAACTATTAATGTTAACAAATTTGTATTCTGAAGGTGATTTATATCTTTTTTATTGTTTTAATTTATTGTTAAAATTTTTATTGTTTTAAATATAATATAAAATAAATATTTCATTATTAAAGTTGCATTTTTTTATGTCAAAGTGAAAAAGAAGAATAGAGAAATCCTTTTTAAAAAGATTTAAAAAGAGAGTAAATTTTACTACAATTATATTATAATTTACTATAGTGAATAATGTAATAATAATTATATTATATTATATATTAATTATATTATATATATATTATTAATAACTTATGTAATAATGATATAATTATATTTATAACATGAAATCATTTTCATATAATTTACCTTCTATATCATTTATCATTTTGAATATAAAGTTTTGTAATTTTAATTTGTAATTATAAAATCATATTTCATTTTGATGTACTTTTTTACAAACATGTCTTTATTTTGTAATTTTTAATGAATTTTTCTATGCTGAAAATTGGCCATTAATATATAATAATTAATATTTCTTTTTAAATATCTAATATTATTTTCATTTATATTCATACTTCTAAACTTAAATTCTTTCATTTAATCATTCCTTTATATTTACTTTTGGAGAATGTGTAAAAAGTGAAATTGGCTTTTTATTACTGTATACTTTTCAATTATTATTAGATATCAAAATATCATTAAATGTTAAATAGTAATAAGAAACTTATTTATTTTATTATTGTTATTATAGTATTTATTTTTTAAATATGCTCAACACTAATATATGGCGAATTTATTAAATATGTATTTGTATATGTATTTATTAAATTCTTTTTATGATTTTTTTTATTAATTAATCAACATGTAAAGAATATTATTACAAAATACTATAAATTTTGCAAGTAATTCCAAAATTTACTTGTATTTCTTATCATTTTAAATTTTTTTAAATCTGTAACAATTTTTGATTAGACATCCAAAATTAATTAATTTCTATAGCTCTTTTTTTAAAAATTAATTTTTAAAAATTTGCTATATCAAAAATTAAAAAATTAACATTAGTTTGTGATTTATTCAATGATTTATACTATTTCTTTATATTTTTTATTAGTGATTAATTTAAGATTTACTAGAAGAATCTGAGCTGAATAAAAAATATTATTAACTACCCAACATTTGTTTAAAGTATTATAAAACACTGACTAATAAAAGACATCAAAGGAAAAGTTAGTTAATTGAACATCGAATTATATAAAAATCCATATTCCCTTTGATTAAAAGAACGAGGAAAATCATTAAATATTTTCCAGCAGCGTTCCTTCAAACTGTCGTTAAAATTTGTTCCACAGAAGGAATAATTTCTCATTCAAAATTGGAATAAGACGGATGACCGATTCCCAAAAGCGTAAAAATCTTCAGATGTTAAACCCGCAAAGTGTTAACACTCGGACCATGCAGCACGATTTTCCGCCCCGTCTGCCGTGCTAATTCGCCCGCTCGAACAAAAATGAGAGAATACGTTAGTGGATGGGCAATTAGAGTAAGAGGACATTACATTCGTTGTCGTTGGTTGGAACGGAAAAAAAAAAGAAGAAAGGAAAAAAGGGGGGAGGGGAGACAAAAAGAAGGAGCTAAAACGTAAAATTCCAACATGCCTTGGTCAGTCTTCTGTAAACTACAACGCTCGGCAGAGATCAAAGGTCGTAGGAATCTAGGGGTGGAAATGGGGTCAACGGTGAAATCAAATATCATCGTATGATATATTAATGGGAGAACTGGGTAACCCGTTTGCGCCACAAAGACAATCCTTTTCGCTCGGATAACGTTGATTTAATTAAGAATGCCGGGCTTTAATTAATTTTGATATCCTCGTGATTGGGGATGGCGTTGCTCGCGCTTGAATCCTTGCTATCTATTTACAACCAACGGACCAGTGTCGCGGTGGAAAGTAATTAGCAGTAAATTTTCCTCGTTCTGTACACTATCTGGATACATTATACAGAGTGTTTAATACAAAAAAGGAAAAGGCCAAGAGTTTAAAGCTTTATAATAGTTACTAAGAGGAGCAAAAAATATTCAATCAATATAGATCCTGAAATCAATTTTTTCAATCGATTTTTATCATTGATGAAAACATTGAATGTAAATAAATTAATTCATAAATAATTCATAAATTAATTCAGCAGAACATTCAAAGTTTTTAAGACGATTATTATTAATATTAATATTATTAATATTATTATTGATAAAATTGGCAAGGTCATACACAAAATGCATGTTTGCCACTTTCATGTTCGAATAATGATAAACAGACATAAATCAAGATCTAAGAATAACTTAATAATTAGTAACAATTGTAATAACGTCGATAAATTTATGTTTTCAAATCAATTTCTCTGTTTATATTTAATGTGTTGCGAAATTCATTAATGATAAAAAGAGATTTTATATCTTAAAGGATTGATTTAAAGATCCATATTGACTAGATTTCCTTGGATTCTTTTTTTCTTTATCATTCTGTATAAACTATAGACGGGCACAGACTCAGTTTTACATTTTCTGATATAACGGATAACTAACCATGCGATCGTGAGATGCACATGTTGAAAAATGTTCATGACAAATGTTCATGACAGGAGATATATGATCGGGTGAAAGGTTCATCGAACTCAACTGGCCCTCCCTAAGAGAGCAATTTCAAGAACGCATAGAACCGGTCGGCCGTGGCCCACGCGTTTATATAACGTGACGCGTTTAATTGTTAATCAATACTAGCTGGTCAGACCCGGTGTAGTATTCAATATTGCTGTAGCGTCGCGCTTCAATTAGTTTTCGCATTTCGTAACGTTAAACGGGATAGGTTTCGGGCCTCTAACAGCGGCTGGACGGCGAGAAAAAAAAAAGTTATTCATTTCGAGGTTCAGACTTCATTTAACTTTTACGACTGGCGCGAACATTTTTCATTTCCTCCTCGAGGTTTCGATCGGGATTCGTGATATAAAAACTTTTATTTTCCGAAATCACCGACCATTTCTTTTTCTTCGACGTCTCCAATTGCTTTTATCATTCGTCAATCTGCATCAATGTTTGTTGAATCATATTTCGTTTAATATAAATCAGCCTATTAAACATACATTTCCATTCCATAAACTATTAGATTAACATTACGTTAATTATACGTTTTCTAGAATAATACGTTTTCTAAAATACGTTTTCTAAAATAATAGTTACGGGTAAATGAACATTATGTCCGTAATACAATATTGAAACTAATTAACTATTTATATATATGTATTTTCTAATCAGTATAATATATATAATTTCCTAGTCAGTATAATATAAGTCATGTATAATATTATAGATTTATATTAGTCTAAGAAATGTATATTTTCATGTATAAGGCATTGGATCATAAGAATTTTAAAAATAATAACGATAAATGAATAAAATATTACACATAATACAGATACTAATTAATTGTTTGTATAATATATATATATTTATATGTATATATATATATATATATATGTACATATATATATTAACATGTATATTTTGATAATTTTAATATAAATTTATTTTAATTAAGCATTAAGCAAACGCAAGCCAACATTATTAAGAAACGGAAATAAAAGGATTTATATATTATTACATCAAAATACAGAAATATATTATATTAGAGTAACAAATAATTTATTACACAAATTTATAGTATTAAAATATGGAATTTTTCATTTCTTTAAAGTTGATAATATTATAAATTTATAATTTGAAAAATGAAAATTATTATTAGAAAAATAATAAAATAAATAGAATTAAAATTGTGATATTTAAAAAAAATGTCAGAAATTAATGATTGATTGTTAATGGAAATTAACTATTAATAAAGTTATAATTAAAATTAGTAAATATGCGATAATTTTATTTGAACAAAGATATATACACTTAATATTACACTTAATATTTAAAAAAAAATGAAATTTCACAAAAAAACACGAATTCTTTTTTATATAGTTATTTATTTATGAACTAATCTTAAGTAATTTTTAAAATTTTTAATTTTATTAAAAAATTATTATATAAATAATTAAATCATCTGAATTAATTATAATTAAAATCTAATAATTTCCTTTTTTTTCGTATCAAACAATAAATATAAGGATTCGAAATTCAAATTTTCTTTTCAAAATGCTTAAACGTGATATAAAAGTGTAAGTATTGAAATATTGATAATCCACGAAACTAAATCTCGGACTTTATCGATTGGTCATCGCAGTGGGCGTGGTGATAAAAAATCGAGCACAACGAAAATTTTTTTCGCGAGATATTTATTACGCGTTCGCCATTCCGCGTGTGCAAATGTACGAGAATACGCGCTCTATACACATTCCACCTGCGAGAGATTTTAAATTCTGCGCGATTCGAATTCATTTCGAACGCGGCCAAGCCGTTATCTATGCGTGTAGAGCTTGCAGTTCTCGGCCCCTGGCGTGGTAATAACTCCAGGGTAAAAGAGGTTGGAGGTGGGGGTCGCGAGAGAGAGAGAAAAAAAGAGAGAGAGATGGCGAAACGAAGGCTGAAAAAAGAGGGACGCTGCAATGGAAAAAGGTATAGTGGAGGGGGAAGGATAGAGGAGATCGGTGGTGGGGGAACGTGCACCATCCCCCAGGGATAGCTTGCGGAAGGTACAAAGGTACAAAGCCCCAGTAATATATTTTGGATTACCTTGGCTAGTCTATCCCCTCGTTCTCGTTCGTTCCTTGTTAGATGTATTCAAGCGTACCTCTAACGAGACTACGGGTACAAACAAACAGCGTGCATAGCTGTGGATAAAAACAAAGGAGAAAAAGAGAGTAGAAAATGTCTTAGGAAATACGATTGCATCTACTGCGATTGTAGGATTAGTAAGTATTAGGTATAATGTCTCAAAGGGTTGCAATTATGTGATGTGTTTGTTCTCATGATTACCGTCGTTTTAAAGCGTTTTATCACCGTGGAATCTTGTGTTGAATTTGTTGTTGTTGTTTGAGATAAAGCTTACTTGAGTAATTAAGAATGATTTATGGAAATTCCATTCAAGAAAGAAAAAGTTTATAAAGAACGTGAAATATTGTTTCTTAATAGATATAATATAGCGTAACGAATTTTCCGATCAAGAGTGAACACGTTCTGTCAAAAATCTGTGAATAGTATTGTACGGAAAAGAACAAAAAGTTTATTCGTAAAAACATGAAAAAGTCAACAAGTGCAAACGCAAACGACACAGTTGTTCCGTTTATAAGAACTTTCAGAAGAAGATAAATGAAAGATAAATATCTCAAACATATATGTATATATCGGTAACTGAAGGTAACATAATAACATTTTGTTATACTGGACAACAAAATTATTTCCATTCTTGACAGATGGACATTGAGATCGTAAAATCGATCGGAAATAAAAAGATGATATTGCTTTTCAAGAATTCAATATATATAAATATATATGTATACAAACATATAAAAAATTATTTATCTCAGCTCGAGAATTTCTATTTATATTTCATATTTAAAATTTATCATGTCAAAAAATGTAGTGATTCATTCAAATCAATTTACATTTATCAAATATTCAATATATTCTATATATGATAAATAATGCATCATGGTAGGAAAACATATTTTCTCACTATAAAATATACATTATATATAATGTATATAATATATAATATATAAAATATAATGATAAAATA
This sequence comes from Apis laboriosa, assembly GCF_014066325.1. Classification (NCBI taxonomy): domain Eukaryota; kingdom Metazoa; phylum Arthropoda; class Insecta; order Hymenoptera; family Apidae; genus Apis; species Apis laboriosa. The sequence goes on along the minus strand of NW_025222966.1, from coordinate 1,630,228 downwards.
TAAAGATCTTTTTTCATAATGTAAAATATCATTAAAGAATGCTACATGAAAATATTTGCTTGAGATGAAATTTTATCCATGTCTTTATGATGTCTCTAAAATAAAATACAATACAAAATTTAGATCTATAAAGATTTTGGATAGAAACTTTTGAAAGCGTATGGATCCTTTAGTTTTATGTAGCTCTTTAGATAGATAGATATATACAGATTCACAAATAAATTCTTGTATGAGCCAAAAGCTTTAGAATAGATAAATATATACTATACTATAGATATAGAAATATATACTATAGAATAAATAGATATCTAGCAGTAGTTAGAACTTTTGATAAATATGAATGCTTGAATAAGTAAAAAACTCAAAACTCATCTATAAACTTCTGAATAAGATTTGAAATGAAATAAATAGGGATTTGAAATGAATATTAAATGCATTGGTTAAATAGATTCGATCACTTTCGAATAGATAAAAACTTCTTTCAATTGAAAATCCTTCAATTGTAATATAAATTGCAATTGCAATTGTAAATATAAAAAGAAAAATTTTACTAAAAAAAAAATGCAAAAAATATTTTTTTTCCGAAATGTTTGCACATTGTAACTGATATTAAAATGCATTCAGAGATGTTAGTCACATGATTTTGATTCATAAAATTGAAATTACATATGAAATTAATTTTCATCAATATGATTTTGAAAATCGTTTCTGCTTCTGATGGAGATTAAAACAATATTAAAATAATTTTTAAAAAAATTTATTGACATTGACAAACATCTTTTATCAATCATGATTAAATAAATATGAAAAACATGTATTATTGGACAATGAAAAACCTGTATGAAACAGTAATCATGTATACGATATTTTAAACGATTATTTTATAAATGATATATAAAATAAAAATAAAATATATTAAACAGAAAAAGATATGCTAAGTATGCATCTGGAAGATGAATTATCATTATTTTCACAGAACTATATCAAGTGTCCGGTATTTTTTTTTACATTTTACAAAATAAATTTCTAAAAGAAAATTTTCAAATAGCTTAATTGCGACACAATAATCATCTTATCGGATCTTATTTAGACAATAGATTTTTTCTTATAGGATAAATTAAACAACATCAGAAGGCATGAAAAAGAGAATAATTAGAATTAATAAATAATAATGAATAATTAGAATTTGTTCAATTATAAATTCGGAAGTCATCGAAAGATTATTAGAATTTGTTGTTTACATATTTATAAGAGACATTATTTTGAGCATTTAACACATAACATGATAACTGATGAGTTATAAATATAATTTATAAATTTAATAGCGATTTTATAGATATATTTATTTATAAATAAGCTTAAGTTCGTAATTACTAAAATCAATGATATCATAAAAATGAAATCAATATGTAATTTCAATTTTATAAGTCAAAAGTCATTTCATTAATATTTTTGAATGTATTTTAGAAAAAAAAATATATATTTATTTGCAAAAAAGAAAAAAATAATGACTAAAAAATATTTTTTGTCAAATATTCATCTTATAATATTATTCAAATTACAAAAAATAAAAAATATTTTTTACATCATTATTGAAGCAGATATTTAGATTAGACTTAAATAATTTTTAGAATAGGTAAAGATAAAAAAGATTCCAATGAATATCGATTTATATTCATTCCCCTGAAATCTGTTTTATCCATATGTCAATTTTCTTTTATAAGTTTTATATTTAGTATTCTATTTCATTATATAATATATAATGTATAAAAGATTTTAACCACTATTGTTATAAAATTCCTATTGAATATAATTTATACTTTCTTTTTTAATTTTACAATTTTTAATTTTTAATTTTACATAGAATAATTAATATATTTGGAAGAATAAATAGGTATTTTATAAATTTATATATACTTTTCATCTAATTTTATTTTCGCAACTATGTACCTATCATAACTAAAAAAATTTATTTGCACGAAACGCAACATCGATTTTTCGCATTGACGAATATTTTTCCGCCTCTCTCGAATTCCACTTTGACCAGCAAACTTCCATGAATATTACGGGCACATGGAAATAAATTACAGGTACATATCGGTCCGTTCGTTAAAGGTAGTTTCGTGAAAATATAGCGAAACCCATACATCGTTCCCGTTAGTTTTCCAACTATTGCCGTAGCCACCATTTCGCGTTCTATGGAATCGCTGGTGCATCAACTCGATACTGTAAAACATTTCCCTCGCGGGTTTCGAAACACGACCCCCTTTTTTTCCACATCCGAATTACCACTGCGCTTGTTCTATATGTCGATGCTTGTCCATATTCGACCGTTTCGTTATGAAACCGGCTTTTCGCTCCGTTTTAACTGTGTCTGTTTTTAACGTTTCTTTTATCCACTTGCCTTTCTTTTTTTATCACTTAAGAGCTCTCTCTCTCTCTCTCTCTCTCTCTCTCTCTTTCTCTCTTGTACGTAATTGTACATTTGTCCAAAATCGGACTACGCGGTCTCGTATGCTGCATAATTCCAGAAGCTTTTTGCCGGCGAACGGTTTCCCGAGTTCATGGAAAATGCAAATTTTCATGAATCTAGCCATCCCTGCACCAGATGGAGCGCATTATAATGTATTCGAAGAATTATGTATACCTTTTGTATTATTTCGAACTTCTCTCCGAGTCGAGTTCTTTTCAGTCTTGTCTGACTACGATCTTCCCGTGTTCTTTGAAATACGAGCAAAATGTACATTTATTTCGATTAATATTTCATGCCAACCAAAGCGCGTTCTCGAGGAATCTTCTTTCATTGAACTGAAAATTGAGAACAACAGTTATGGAAATATCATATTGATATCAATGTACTTTTACTCGAAATTCTTCTTTGTTCGTAATTTAAATTTACTATTTCAAACAAGTTTTTATATTCTTCACGTCCGAGATAGAAAGAAGAATATGATGCGATTATGGATACGAAATAGCCAATTTTACACAAAATTTAGCGTTTAAACGTTTCATTAAGCAATACTTATTACGCATGGATTTGAAACTCGGAATTAATCGATCGGGATGATCGTTTTGGAAACGCATGATTAATATTTTGTCAAATAGTTTATTATTAAAAAAAAAAAAAAGATTGCGATAATTCAAATTTATTTCGATTAATTTATTATCAACAATCTAAAATATTTCCAAATAACAAAGTAATAATAATTTTAAATATAAATAATTAAATGAAACATTGCAAATTTATATTCATTTATATATACAAAAGTATAAAAAAATATATTTAGAAAAAACTATATTAAGAAATCGATGTGCAATCGATGTGAACAATTTTATTCAGAAAATATAAATATTAGAAATTTTTATTGTATATAATTATAATTTTATCTTATATTTATTCCATTGATACCCATATAATTTTAAATAAAATAATTGAAAATAAAATTGATTAAAATCGTTTAATTTCAATCAAAAATTTATACGTATCATCTATAATTAATAAATATTTCGATATTTCATTACTTATTTTTCAAACAAAATCGCGAATCAATGGAACAAAGACGATTTATTATTATTTTTTTTTTTTTCATAACACTCGTCGCATGATATTTCTATCAGCAACAAATACGAGTCAAAAGCAGTAAACATCCGTGATACGAATCCAAGAATTATCCGTCAGGAAATACAAATATTTGAGCACATTCAACATCCGCGTCATCCTTTCTCCCATACAGCTCTTTCTTCCAATTCTCTTCAAAATAGATCTAAACGTATCCTGCGATCAAATATAAAGGATGCTCCTCCGTTTCTCCGCTTATCCCTTTTCTCATATATACATATACAATGTACATACACACACGTGTTTACCTTTCCCACTACAAATAGTGCATAGTAACTCCTCAGACTCTGGTATACTCTCTTCAACGAATAAGTCTCTGTTCGAGATATTTCTTTTCTCGTCATACATTCATACATACGAAAATCTTTGAAGGAGTGGCAAACGTCATACACCGGTGCATAATCCGGAAGATACAGGGATGAAAATACATTCTTGGAATGAAATTATTCAAAAGGCGCACTCATTCAGAAAGTAAGAGGAATTGGTCGAAAAGGCGGACGAACCCTGAAATTTTCCAAGAAAAATTTCTAAAAATAATTCATGCGCGAGGAGTCACTCTGTATCGCCGAAGAGACAAAGAAAGCCTATCATCCTCCTTCAAATGATCAACGCGAACGAGGATAGAAAGGGATAAAAAGATAGGCAGAGAATTCAGTACCTGGCACACAGTTAAATATGCTTCGAACGTTCTGTTGCCTGCTCCTGAGAGAAGGCGAGCCCCGGTATTTCCGTTCGTTCTGCCGCCTCATTATTCCCGGCCATCTTTGTTCTTGCCTCCTGAGCAGCAAGAAGCCTTGCCGCCCCCCCGCTTTTCGTACGCCGCCCGCTAATATTTTCATCAAGCTCTCCGCCACCCCCTCGCCCCACCACCCCTCCTTCCACCCGAGCTCTAACCCTCCTCCGGCGTAAAATATTCTCCGGTGGCTGTTGCCTCGACCAGCCGGAAAGGAGAGAGAGGATCGCCGAAAAATTTATTCCCCGCGAAAAGTCTTCCTTTTCTCTATCTATTCGAGCGTGGATGGGATGGGTCGCTCGACCGGGGATGATATAGCGCAACGGTTGAAGAGAGGGATACAGGCTATGGGGATAGCAGCAGACAGGGCGGTGGAAAGGCACATCGTCGAAATTTCCAGACGAAAACTTTCCGCGGCGATTGTACGGTGCAGACTCCCGTGATTCGGCGTGGAAGAAAGGCCGACGAGAAAGATGAGGCATCGAGAGATGAAAGGACGAGGAAATGGGGGGAGGAAGGAGAGGTAGAGGAGGATGGTAAGAGAAGGTTGGAAGGAGCATGGTGCGTGGAGACAGGCGGCGGCGGAGGAGGAAAAGGGAGAGGGGGAGGAGGACGGCGAAGATGGTACGTGAGAGGGTAGAAGGTTGTTGGCGCGCGCGAGTCAAAGAGGCGCGCATAAAGCGAGCAACGTCTACGGCGCAGAGGAAGCTGAGGGAATTGCCTCATCCAGAGACCGCTCGGCCTCGAGATTACCGCTAAATTTTTCGTCGTTTGTCAGCTCGCCCTTGCTCCTCGCCGGAGCTTGGTAATTTCAAGCATCCTATGAACGTTACCGGGGCCTTTATACGCCGATACTTCAACGTCGAGCCGCCACCACTCCGTATATTAGCCCTTCACTCGGACATTCAGACCTCGACCCGGCGAAGAAAAGAGGCGGAAGATGAGGATGAAATCTTCGAGTTCGTTCCAGCTGGCTCCAGCGCTCCCGTTTACATTGACGCGCCGTACCTCGATTTTCACCCCCAATGACTTCCGTCCCACCACGACTTTCGTATCTTTCTTTTGAACGGATTACGAGGATTGCGTACTCAAAGGCGAGTAACGTTGCGACAGATTCGTTTGCACGCCGAGCCTGGTTTTTTTATTCGGACGGAAAGAAAGAATAAACGGCTCGTGACATTCTGCCGTGCAAAGGGAGAAATGATATTATGATTTCTCGCTGTTAAGTTAGTTCCGAATTTTTTTTCTAATCAAAATATCTAGCAAATTGTATAATATATTTTATTTATTAATTACTTTATTATATACTAGAGAAACTAAGAGTACATTTTGAATAATTGTTGCTAGTAATAAATATAAAGTTAATTTATAAAACAAAAGATTTTTTTTGAGAATTTATTTCTTGTAAGTATATTTGATAAAAAATAAAATGTTACCAAATAATTTTTCTGTAGAGACCATTTATAAGTTGTTAAAATAATTTATTTTCATAATATAGTATGTTTAATATTCAAATGTTCTTTTTTTTTTTATTTCCATCTTTTCTCAAGAAAATTGTAAAATGTAGAATTTAAATAAAAGTATACAATGAAGAATCATTTACATTTATTATTATTTTTTCTTTTATGATTTAAATTTCGGGCCATTTTCATTGTATTATGTCGAATTCCTTATCAGAAGAACTTATAGCACACCGAAGCGCAATGGGATAGTAGAAAGTCTCATAAATATGGAAATATACGATCAAATTTGTATAGAATGTTTTATAATATATGGAATCTACTTTAATGCTGGGCAGAGAATTTAAAAATACTTTAAAAAAAAAACTCAGATAGATATTGATATTGTTTTTGAAATGTGATTATTTCTATATTTTATTTGACACGTAAAAATATCTACAATTTTTATGAGATTAATATTAAATTATTTTAACTTTTTCAGTATATATATCGAATTTAGTAGATAATCAAATGTATATATATATATATATATTCTGTAAATATCATAATTTAGATGACACGAAATATATAAATATTTAGAATTATAACATTTATAGAATAATAACATTTTATTGATAAATTCTTAATTCTTTTTAATAAATTTTTGAATTTATATTTATTGAAATAAATTAATTTTTGTTAATATTCATGATACTTAATTATAAAACATATAATAAAATAATACGCAATTAATAATACAGAAAGAGATTTATATTTTTAGTTATCAATTTAAAAATTACAATAATTTTACAATTTAAACAAATTTAAATGAACAGTTTAAATTAAGTTAAAAACATAAATTGAATTTACACAATCTTTCTTCATTTAAATGTTCATGTTTTCACAAAATAGATTGAAAAGTCTAGTAAATCAACATTACATCAGAATTCACCTTTTCATCGAATATATATATTTTTCATAATTGACTTGATTCGCAAAACGCATAATAACTCGATTTTGAAATCTGTAATGTCACGTATCCATGAAATTTGCCTATCACTTTTTTTTTCTTTTTTTCTTTTTTTCGTATCTCCGTCTGATTTTGACCCCGATATCGATTCGACTAAAAATACTGTGGTCCAATGTAAATGGAAGCGACGCACGTAAACGTGACCGAATGTAACCAGGCTCCATCTGTGTCTCGTATTTTATTACCAGTCGAAATCGTACGATGCACGCAATTCGCTGTCGCGAATCCGCGAACCGGTCTCGTGTAACGTAACATATGCACAAACGCGTCCTTAGAATACGGGCCAAGCCCTATTGAATTATTCATGTCCAACGTATGTATGTACCTACATACACAGGTTTGAATCAAACTGACATTTTTTTCTTCCATTTCTTTTTTCCATTATTTTTTCTTTCTCCTTCCCCGCCCCCTTTTTTATGCTTACTCTCCTTTTTCGCTTTCTGATCGTCCATCCGCCGCTCGTAAATTGGGATTTCAAATTGAAATCCGTAGTGAACGTTGCCCGCGTGTCAAACGGAATAAATACATGATTTGTTAAAACGAACGATGGAGGAACGCATTCGTATTTTTGAAATATAAAAACGCACTTGGGTATTCAGAACAGGGTAAAAGAAATGGAAATGCAAGGAAATATGAAATTTTCGTTCCTCTTTGCCACGATACAAGAAACGTGCTCCTCGAAACAAAGAATATTACATTTGACATGAAAACGATAATTGAATTTATGATATATATTTTTATTGATGTAATCATTTAGAATAAATATTATCCATAATTTAAAATATCAAATAACGGAATAAATGCACGATTCATCGAAGACGAATGATGGGATACGTTCTTATTTTTGAAAAGTGTAAATGAAATTAGGGATTCTGAGTCGCAATGGAGATGGAAGTGCACGAAAGATGAAATTTTCTCTTCCAAGAAACTATCGTATTCCTCGAAAGGAAGAACCATATCCTATCCGTCGTTGATAAAATTGGAAAAAACGTTGGATTGGCTTTGGACCGTATATCTAGGATCATATTCATCGATGGAGCCATCCGGGATATGCGCGCACTTCGATCCTCGAGAAAATGTTAAAACACGGTGGGTGCATGCCCGCCCTTTTCCGGCCGATGCACGCCCTCCAGCGACTCTTGCATTTCTATGAAATCCAATTCTTAGTCGAATCCTGGCACGGTGGGAGTTGGAAAGAGTTGCGAGCTCGAATCGCTTATGCACTAGAGATCCTGGGGGAAAAGATGGGAAAAATAGAAGGAGAACCGATGGAAGGGGGAGACAAGTAAGATCGCAGGAAGTTACGAAAGTCACTTCGACGCGAGTTCATCCCTGTCTTATGCTCCGTTCACACTGCTGTTTACAAGCGGTAGAAAAATGGATCGCGAGCGATTTTCTTTCGCGAACAAGAAACTTGTCGAATATTATTATAAATTCAAATTATGGATTTATAAATTGAATAATATATATATATGGATATGTCGTGGATCATTTTTTTTTTCTTTTAAAATTTTGATAAATTCAATTTTTTGTCAAGTTTTAATTTGATTCTTTATGAAATGAAATGATTTTAAATTGATGCGAGCAAGTCCTTCTTTACATATTTTTAAATATTTTGAAATTTATTTTGATATATATGAATACAAATCAGAATCAACAATGATTTCCAAAAGAATAAAATTAAAATTACTTATGTTTTATTAACAAGTTCCAATACAAACATAAACTATTTTTATTCGTAATATATGTATGTGCATGAGCAGTTTGTATTACATGATTGTAATACAATAATACATAATTTCTTTTAAAGAATACTAAAGAAACTTTTAATAAATCTTTAATAAATATTTTCATTAGTTCATGATAATAATTTGATTTATCAATATTTTACTTTAAAATTAAAATAAAATTTAGTTAAAAAATAGAATCAAGAAGTATATATACTTTTCTAAATATTTTTTTTAAAATAACATTTTTGATAAAAATATAAAATTAAGATAGAAGAAAAAATTAAAGCGTATATGATTAAAATAAACATTAAAATATACAAATAATTCATCAAGAATTCAAGACTTTGATCAACAAAAAATATTATTGAAATAAATAAGTCTAAATATTAAAATATTTTGGAAAAACAATTGAACACTTTGATTTTTGATTTGCAAAGTAATTCCTTTTTTCTTTTTTATATATAAACTTTATATAAACTTCTCAAATAAATTCATGCAATTTTGTACATATAATAAGAATTCAAGTTAAATCTTTCTATAAATTATGATTTTTCATTAATAATAATAATATATAGAATAATTTATATAGAAAGAGTTCATTTTATAATTTTAATTTATATGGAAATATTTTCTCTAAAATAGATAATAATATATCAAATATTCCAAATTTGAAAATAATTTTGAAAAAATATAATAATACAATAATATAAAAATAATTGCTTAATGCCTAAAACATTCTTTATTTATTTTTTATTAAAGATAGAAAATATATTTCCACATATGAAAAATTTTCATATAAATAGAATGTTTGGAAATAATTCAAATAAAAATTCAGATAAAATTCAAATAATTAGATATCACTATACTTTCATTCATATAAATTCATATCAATGGAATTTTACTTATAGAATAAATATTTTATAATTACAAAAGATTCAGGAAACTTTGCAATTATCCAGAAGATTCATTTTACTATGATTTTGAAGAGTTTGAAATTTTTATGTATAATATTAATATATAAATATGAACCAAATTGTATCATAGTTTTATTTTAATCAGATGAAATTTTATTATAAAGTACTAAAAATAAAAAAAATTTTAATTGTATTGTATTATCTCACAGATATGTGATCTTAGACATTACTTATTCCATGAATTTCATAGTATGTTAAGGAGAAAATCATTCTTTTAACGAATGATAAGTTCTTTATATTCCAGTTATTCCATACATTAATTTTGCAGTTATAAAATGCTTATATTTAAATTAAATAGATTTCTTTCAGTCATTCATTATATGCTCATATAATGTCATTATATATTATTATATATGCAGAATAAACTTTATTATATATACAATAAAATATATAAATATATAAAATATATAAATATAGAATAATACTACATAAATTAATACTATATAAAATAATACTATATAAAATTAAATCAATACACTTAAGTCTTTTTTTTTTGAAAAGTTAAAACGATTAGTTTATTAAATGCTTAAAAAAAATATTTATTGTAAAGACCTCCTCTTATAACTGTTTTATTTGAATCTGCAATGAAAAATTAAACAATACATTTTGCAGATTAATGTCAAAATTTATATACATACTGAGAATTTCATACTGAATTTAATGCTGAAACAAACGACAGATATCGAAAGATATAAAATCGATAGATTATAAAGAATAATGAAATATCTTCTGCCAAGGTGTTCTCGTACATCTGCACAATTCCAATTACTGTGTACGCAGCGTTACGACCAATGCAACCTTCGACCCATGTCACTATTCTCTCCTTCCAATACACACACACATGTTTTCGTCTTTCTATCACCAATCGCTTCCATTCCTCGCAACGCGGTGAATTTTCTCAATCTATCGAAGACATATATCTTAGCGATAGCTCACGAGCTTGCGTTCAGAATTTAGATTGCATCGTTAGGGAGATGCGGAAGCCCGCGTCGCGAATTCTGACTTTGATTAGAAAGCGAACGAACGATTTACATATTGTTTTCCTCCGGCGTCGTTGCCCCATTATCGTTACGCGGATGAAGTTCGAGCTTTCCTCTTGTCCCGTGTCGATTCGCAATTCAACTCCCGCCCATTCTCGTTTTCGTTTTCTCCGCCTCGTCATCGTCCTCTCCCCTCCCCTCCGCCCCGTTTTTACCACGTTCCATGTCCCGTTCTCGATGTCTAGTCCTCCGTCCTCCGACGCTCGTTGTATCCAACTGTGCACGAGAGAGATTCCGGGTTACCGCGGTTTCAACCGAGACTTTTAACCGAGAATGGAATTCACGATGGAATGTGAATGAAACGCAACTCGACTATTCGACTACAACCCTATTTCCCGGCTATTCGCAATCGTTCGCCGAAATTCCTCGTTGTTTTCAGCAAGACGAAATTCCGACCTGGCAGCGCCGTTTTCCGCCTCGCTCGAGAACCACAAATCCGAATTTATCTCATGTTATTTTTTTCCTTCTCTTTTCTCTCCTTTTTCCTTGCCTCTATCTTCTCTACCTTCGACCTTTTCGATTTATCTATGCAATACGAGAACCTTAGTTCTCTGAATGCGATACTGGCGATTAATGTTCGATTATTTCTTGTTTTCTTGTTTCTTTTCCTTTTTTTTATTCTTTCTATTTTTTTTATTTTTAGGAAGTGAATATATGGAATGAACGAGGATTGCATTGGTATAGAATCGAATATGTTCTTAATTAAAATACTATTCTGGGTTTATTGAATGCGGAAATATTTGGATATAGAATATTGTGTTAAACGCGAAATGATGCGGGGAAATAAAGCTTCGTTAACTGGAAGTACTTATATAAACGGCGGTTAATATCTAAATTCTTGGTTTTGAAGTAAACCTTATGAAATTGGAGAGAAAGGATGATGAGAAAATCAGATGGTTAAGAGGGATTTTTGCATCATAGAAAGATGATGGATTAATATACATTTATATAGAATATATAAATATTGTTTATAAATTTATATTTTCTATTACTCTACTATTCTATTGGAGAATGTAATGTACAGTAATAATTTTATAACAATAATAAAATATTGTTATAAACAATAATATAATATTTTATGAAATATAAATTTAGATATATGTTAAGTATATGTAAGATATAAAAAATAATAAATATAGATATAAATTTTTAATAAGTTTTGTGAAATTTCAAATCTTTAAAATATTTTTATATCTATTAATATTTTATCTTGAAACATTGAATTTCTGCAAATAATTTGAATTAAGAAATTTTTTAAATATTTCTAATGTTTTATCTAATGCAAACTTAATAACTTAATAAATGAGTCTCAATAAAATAAAATATAAACTTTTTGTATATTAAAATTATATTAAAATCAATTCTTCATAATTCTTTATATAATGATACTATTAGTAATAATAAAATAATATTAACAATATATGTCGAAATACATATTCTGAGCATTTTGTATTAATTGTTTATTTTTAATAAATCGTTATTGAATACTGAAAAAAAATTTGCGCCATAATAATAGCATATTTTATATTATACTTAATAGTATAATTACAAAATTACAATTAAAATTACAATTTAAAAATTATATTATTGTTATTATTATATATTTATAAAATAAATTAAATAAATATCTATCATAAAATAGATATTTTTCTATTTCAGAATATAATTAAGTTATCAATACTTGACAGTTTTCATATATCTGAAAATATTGCAAACAATTGAATACTATTCTTATATAATACGAACAGTATTAACATTCCTCTTATATTTCTAATTGCATAATTTCCATTTAATTAATAATCTTTCTAAATTTACGATAATTATTCTGAAAATGTAAATAAATAAAATAATTAATTTTAATAAAAAACGTTTTATCGTTTCAATCTTATTTGTTCAACTTGATTCAAAATGAAATAATAAGATTTCATTAAAATTAAAAAATCAAATTTTAATAAAATTCATATTTTTTAAATATATAATTAATTATTATAACTTTGTAAAATATCATATTTAAGATTTTTCTTTCTATATATATATTGAAAAGAAAAAGCTTCGTTAAAAAATTTTATAAAAATATATGTATAGTTATAATAATGGATAAAAATATAATGTTATTATTAACAACACTTATCGTTTAGATAAATACAAGTTTTATGTATCTACCATTTCTTAAACTTATTCTTTTTTGCATGAAAATGCATGATAATTATATAGAATAATAATTATTTTATTTCATCAATAAACAATTAAAGATATAATAAAATAAAATATGTTACAAAAGTCAATATTCTAAATAATTTTATATATAATCGCTGTTTGCCTTTAATTTTTATATAAATATTTGATATATACATTATAAACAAAAATATTTTCAATATATTATTTAAATATGTAATTTATGACAAAATAATGTCAATTTAAATTAAGTCTGTTGGATTAGATTTGGATGGATAATAAATAAAAAACTAATTTCAATATCTATATCTATATATCAGATAAATTACAAAATATAAAAATATAAAAAATATAAAATATAAAATATAAAATATAAAATATAAAATATAAAAATATAAAATAATTTAAATAATTATCAATAACTCTCGTAATATTGTTGATTAGAATGTAATGATCAATTTTTCTTTAATGTGAAGTAGTATTAAAAATATGTATGTATCCGCGCGATTTCAGCCGACATATTCTATTTTATCACGACAATCCTATTTTCTGTCTTGTTTCGTCAAGAGATGGTGTTAAATAGAAATAAGAAATGGATGTTATGTATGTAATAGTTCCCAAGCGAAGCAGATAAACGCCACCGATAAGAGACTCAGCCGCCTCTCGGTTCGAGGCGTTGGTTGCCGGTGGTTGCAGTTACCCAGGCGCCTCTTATTATCAAGGGTCGGCGTCGTTAAACCGTGACTATCGTAGTAGACCATCTACACGAGGAGTAACCTTTATACGTGTTTATACGCCTCGTGACACCAAAAAGCGCTGCCAATTTTACTGCACACCGGCAGAGATAACGTCGCATTCAACGCGCCGAACTATCGAAGCTAATCCGACCAACCCAGTTGATCCTGTTGATAAGGAGTTTCAGAGTTGCTTGCTCAATAATCTCTAATATAATTAATCTCTTATACGCTTTGAACGAGGAAAAATAACTCATCGATGATTAGAATTAACGAAAGTGGCAAAAAATTACGATGAATGGACTCCGGGAAAAAATTATCCGGAAAAGATTAATTAATGTGTGATTAATCTTTTGTGTAATATTTGAATGATGGCGGAGATAGATTGAGAATTTAGTAAAAATGACAAAAGATAGAAACAATTGGGAATCAATAATATGATTTTCTTATTTATTTAAGGTTAATTGAATAGATAGTGTATATATATTCTACATGTATGTTGAAATTTAACTTCATCTTATTCCGTGAAAAGTAAGAGAAGTATATATATATATATATATATATATATGTATAAGATTATGTAAATGCTAATAAAAGAGAAATATTTTTGAAATATTTTTTTATAATATTAATATACGAAATTTTAAAGGAAAGAAAAAAAGATTTATATTTCCCTGTTATATTCTGTAGAAAGGAATTTTATAGGAAATTGAAAGTTACTCTTAAATATTGATTTTTAAAAAATATTTAACTTGAGACATAAAAGATTTTAATATTATGAATAAAAATTGTTTTCTTTCTTTTTTTTATTTCTTCATTATTATTATAGCAATAGCTTATTTAATTTAAGAAATTCTTTCTTTTCAAATGATTTCAATTTCATAAAAAATATAATACTTCAATAACATAATTATCTAGAGAAATATATTTTATTCTAGGATTTAGCCAAGTTCTAAGTTACTATAACTATCTACTCTTTTTCTTTCTTCCTCTCTTGATGGATAAATCAATTGTAATAGCCTGCATATACTTATCACAAGAATCCTCGCCAGAATTTTCAAAAATTCTCGTCAAACTATCACATCTATACAAATACATACATCTTTTGATCTAACTTTTATTATTCTTAGAAGTTCCGGCTGCTAGAAAATCTTATGATATAGTCTACTATTCAGCAGATTCTGAGCGAAATGCATTTTTCTTTTTTTCTTCAAATTTTTATTTTTTCTCTTTTATCTTTTTTATCTACATTATAGAACTTCTTTTAATAGAGTTCTTGTTGCATCGATAAATCTTCCATAATAAGTATACATCTAAAACAAAAATTTCATGATAATGATTAATATTTTTCTTATCAATATGGATTTTGTGCAATTGAAATAAAAATTTATCAATATAATCTCAAACAAACTCAACAATATAAATTCTATTGTTAGAATTTTTAATTATTCTATCAATAGTTGTTTTAGTGTTGAAAAGGAAATCTATCGATACAAACTCTATCGGCAGAGTTTTGTTATATCTGGAGGAGGAGTCTTTTTGTATTCGAATAAAAACCCTATTCATACGTACTTTCTATTGTACCAATAGAAGTTCTCTGCTCTAGAACGGAAACTTTATTGATGCACGCTCTATCTATAGAGTTTTTGTTACAATGATAGTCGTTTCATAGTATTGAAATAAAACTCTATTTATATAGTATACGGAAAATCATATTATCGATTCCCAATTGTGATATAGTTGTTACAAAAATTTACCTATACATTTACCTATACATGAATTCTATCGATAGAACTTTTTTATTGGAATAAAAACTCTACCGATACAAACTCTATTAATAAATTTCATTAATATTATAACAGTAGTTCAAATTTTATTTCTGTATTGAATCATTGATACATATTTTTATAAACAGCTATTTTTATTTTTGTTTTTTTTTTATTTTATTTTTATCAATTACTAAATTTTATTCTTTTGACATTACTTATAAATTTTAACCATAATTTGGATATTATATATATAAATCTTTTTATATATCTTTGTTATTTTAATAATTATAAAGAAATTTTGTTTACAAAAATTATATATTAACAAAGAGGATCATAACTTGAAAATAATCTTTATTGTGGACAGAAATTTCAAAAATTTCAAAAATTTATTTTGATTTTTTTAAATGATATATTATATTTTTCCATTTTTAATAAAATAATAAATATTTAAATTTCAATAATATGAAATTATTTGATAATATAAAAAAATATAAAGAAGAATAATAAATAAAAAAGTGAGAAGAATAATAAATAAATTTTATGTTATTATGGATGTTTAAAATGATGCAATATTGAAATTAGTTCTCTACGAAAAGCATATCTTGCTTGCCAAATAAAAACTTTATTTTAAAATTAGAATTTAATTTGTTACCAAAATTATATTATTAGTAAATTATATTATTAAATTATTCATTGAAAAGTTTATTGATATTAATAGAAGAAAATGCAAAATTTCTTAACTTTCTTAAGTATCAATTACTATTTACATTTTGTATTATCTTATATTATTAACGTTTATTATTATTTAAAATCCAAGAATTTTTGATATATAAAAAAAAATTATAACTTTTATTCACGAAAATTCTTCATAATTCTATAAATAACAAACAGAATTATTGCTTTATTTTTTAATATATAAAAGCAAAGTAGACTAATTTCAGTTTTTATTAAATAATCTTGGTAAAATGAATTTCTTGTAACAATATTATAATAAAAGAGATTATATGTACAATTTAAACAGTATATTTATTGATAAGTATTGGTAATATTGTTTCAACTTAACGATAATATATTTTTTTGAAGTAGTCTCTCATAAAAAATGAATTTTTGATTGATTAATAATGATTGTCATTGATATTGTATAAAGAAACTCTGTTCTTGAGACATCATGAACTGAGTGTATTCGTTTCTTTGCAAGATTTAAGCTTTCCTTATCATTTTAAAATGCATGTTAAAATTCATTCAAAATTTCAATTTTTCAATCAATATTAAAAATAAATATCGTAATCATTTTTCTATATGTAACACATATATATTTTCTGATGAGAGGTTTTTTTAAAAAGAATATTTTAATGAATATCAAAAATGAACAAAATTTCTATAATTATAAATTACTTATAATTATAATTATAAATCGAACATGGGATACCAATATGTATGATTAACTAATTCTTCAAAAATTTTCAGCAAATTTATAAAAACTGTTGAATGTTAAAAAGATAAAAACTGTTGTTAAAAGATAAAAACTCAATATATCGATAAATTATTATTTCTATTACTTTAATGTCTTTGCTCAAAAATAGCCATCCTTCGTAATTATAAATTTCATCGACAAAAGTTTCGCATCTTTGCGACACTGTTGCGCACTATCTTTGATAAATTTATAATTCCTCGCATTATGAGTGTAATTCGACTGTTATAAAGATCTCTGTAAAATTGAAGCAAAATCGTTGATTGACAAACAAAATAATCGTACAAAATTCTATCAATATGATTTAACCCAAAAAATTCAATTCACGAAACAATAATTTAACATTAGCCCAAATATCGATTTACATTTTGATTTTTTCAACATCTTTATATTCAACCAACTCAAGGATTACTTCCCTTACTTCCACGTGCTACACACGTGTTTGCATTCAATTACACGTACCCCCTTGTTAAGCACGTTCTCCGTAACGCGATAACCAGGAGCTCCTTCGATATCAGCCAGTGATCTTGAGTCTATCAAAAGAGCAACACGGTTAACGATCCTTCCCCGACACGTAACATCGCGTGTTCGATAACGCCAGGATTCGAGTATCATGCTCAGGAAGAGAAGCTCGGCAATCAAGACGACGACACGTCCCCGATGCACCACACCTGCAAACCATTACACAGTGAATTATGGCTCCGTGCACCAGTTAAGAACGGTTCTCGCGTTTCTGTAACGCGAAACCATAGCCGATTGGATCGCGAATTCGCAATCTTCGAAGGGTGGAAGCAGGCCAGCCTAGAGCAAGGGGGAAGACGAAGCACGTAAGGTGCGTCTGGAGACTTGAGATAAGACCTTATCCAGGTACTAGGGGATATCAGAGAATGGAAAGGGGTGGCGATGCCCATCCTACGATTGGATGACCGGTTCTTGGGAGTGATTCAACCCTCTAAGAAGAAATCTCGTATAAATCTCGTATCTCATGATACATTTCGTACTTGAAAATTCATGATGAAACCTTGAATATCCTCGAGGACGTCTGGAAACGCGTAGATAAAGAATTTTTCACCGAAAAACTGGAAATTGAATGGAAAATATGCGGTAATGTACTTATGTCCCGCGACTAACGTGTATGCACTGCGATTCGATTATAGGTCAAACGGAATAATGGAATCGAATATAGAGGTTATAGACCAAGCTTTGTCAGCATTTGTAGAACAGTGTTTAATGTACGAATATAGAAAAAAAGATTATAATCTATATTTCGTTCTTCAACAATTTGTAAATCTTTATAACAAATCTGATTCGAGCCAAATGATATTTGCACTTTTTCTTCTGTGAATTTAGAAAGTAAAAATAGAGACAAGTGACTTTTTACAGACATGATTCTAGATAGATTCTAAATTGATATATTCTGTGTACAGTTATTCAATTTGAATCTAAAAAAAGTATTCTGAAGCAGCATTTAAAGAACCATCATTTATTTTCTTCAGTGCCAATTTCTTTAAAAGTACATAAAAATACGTATAAAAATCAAAATGAAAAATATTTAAAAAAAGTATCTATTCTAAACATTTTCATGAATTATATAAAAGATCAATTTTGTATGCCAAAATAAATAATGATATATATAAATATAATTTCAATTTATCTGTGTTATTCTTTCATTGTAATATTTTTTTATTATATTTTCTATTTTATATGAAATTTTTAGAAATTTCATAATATCCACTTCAAAGACTAATAATTCTTTATAAAAGATATCGATTAACCAAAAACTAGAAATAAGAAATTTCATTTCATTCAGAGTTAAATAGAAAATATAATAAAAAAATAATTGAAAATATACAATTAAATTTATTATAATTTTATCACGTAAAATCAACAAAACTTTTGCTTCCTAAAAACAACCTAAAAACAATACAGATAAAAACAACCTAAAAACAATACAGATAAAAAAACGATATATTTCTTAAAAAAAAAAAATTCCTCTAGTGTAGAGAATAATCCTTAATATACGTGCTCACGATAATAACAATTGGTGTATATGGTGTATCCAGTAAAAAGAGACTCAGTGTCGTCGTAACACGAAAGAAAGAGCTTGTTCAGAATTTTTCTCAGAATGCTCGATTGCATTGTATATATTACGACTCACATAAGGGAATAAATGGTTGGAGATTGAGTAATTGAAGTACGGCTGAAGCAACGAGATAAGACTACCGGCATAAGAACCAGACAATCCAAAGAAGACGAAAAAGAACAACAGTATATCGCGGCTTCCTATACATAAAGGGATCAAGTTATGACTTCCTTTTCTGAATTATGCTCGCCTTGTGGAAAAATAAATTGATAATATCGGATGGAAGTTTATAGATATCGTGAAATACGAAATTCATCTATGTTGCGTATCCGGTGAAATTGAGTTCGTTAAGGAAACTCGAATACTGGATATAAGGAACGTGTACTGTTACAGAATTTTATTATATGTATCGCACATGTATATTTTCGCTAAAAAAATTGAAACATTTTCTGTTTGCGACAGGAATTTAATATTTGATATAAATCGTGAAATTCTATTATATCCAATTTTTAAGTAAAATTATTAGTAAAATGAAAAATAATATATATATATCTTTAAAATATTTATTTAATATCAATATAAGTATGCAATCTCAAATATGATATATAAAAAATGTTTATTTTATATTAATAATTTATATTCATTGCATAGTTTATAGCATTTTTTTTTAAATTAATTTTCAATGTATGTATTTTCAATAAGATTTATTAAATTTCTGACTTTAAAGAAGTATATTTTGATTCTCATTAGATATGCATTTTAAACTTTTTATTTTATAAATAAAAGTATTTTAAAATAAATATAAAGTATCAAATTAAAATAAAAAAATTGATATTTGTATAAACTTTCCTAAAAATTCCATATATTAATAATTATATTTTACGAAAATTTTATTTTTAAAACATATATTAAATAATAAATATTACTCTTAAGAACATCTTATATATTTTATTTTAAAGATAAAGAAAAATCTTAATTAATATAAATTAGGAAATCTTTTCTCTTCAAAATGATATTTCATATTTAGAATAATTATTAGAATTATAATATATTATTTAAACAACAATCAATTTCTACATCAAAAATTTATTTATTTAAATATATATTTTATTTATTTAAATATATAAAACATAATTACATAAATTAAATATAATTACATTTATTTAAAACATAAAACATAATTACATAAAAAATAAACATATATAAAATAAATAAACAGAATATTTTTATTCTCATATGAGCTCAATATTATACAATTTATAACTCAAAATTTTAATAATATTTTATTATAGAATTCACTAATATATTCAAATTTGCTTATCAATAGTCAAATTCTATTTTTGAATTTTTATTACTAAAAAACAAACCAAAATTGAATATTGTTATTAAGTGAAAAATATTTCTTCTCTTACTATTACTCTATTTGATACATACGTTTCGATATATTGTATACAGTTGCGAAAATACACATTATGTATTTCGCAGTTCATTCAAATTCACTTGCAATGTACAACACAATATTCATGTGAGATATTATTTATCTTTTAATCAACAAATGCTATTGAAATCCATACACTCGTCAATTCAAATACTGGATAGTAAATTAAGAAAACAATGTAAATATGAAAAATTGATAAATATTATTCAATAAAATTCAATTTAATTTTACAAGTTAGGAAAAATTAACGAAGGCGCAATGAGAATATCGAAATGTTTTCAACTTGACTCAGATATATTGATTTATATTTTATTTTTCATTTTTCGTTTCATGATTTTATCTTTTATACTATCTCGTCAAAAACGATAAATAAATATATTTAAATACTTAAATAATTATTTGATTATCTTACTACGCAGCTTATTTAATGTGGAAAAAGTATTTAATATTTATTTAATAAGAAATGATGATTACATGTATTATGTGAAAAAAATGTAATAATAATAAATATAATGAGTAATAATTTATATAAGTAATAAATTGCTGATATTTATGCAGCTAAAATATGTGAAAATATGCAAATATTATATAGAAAATATCATGTCATATAAAACTTATATTAAATTTATATTAAATTATATTAAATTATATTAAATTATATTAAATTTATATTAAATATAATATATATAGTATATATTTACTATATAATATAATAATTTTTTTTGAATTGAACATTTATTTTAAAAAGTTAAATTAAAAATGTTATAAATCATAAAACATTTATTTAAATATATTTAATTTTGTTCTAGTATTATAGTATAGTACTATAGTACTATATATATATATATATATATATATATATATATATATATA